>NC_026008.2:18519088-18710848 GCF_000442705.2 Elaeis guineensis | reverse complement strand
TCGTTTTGAACATTTTCAAATGAATCCGACTTATGTTTCATCAGATAGACATATCCATATCGGGATAGGTCATCCGTGAAAGTTATGAAGTAGAAATATCCACCTCTAGCACTGGTGCTCATGGGCCGCATACATCAGTATGTACTAGGCCCAAGAGCTTAGTAGCTCTCTCACCTTTTCCAGTAAAAGGTGACTTGATCATTTTACCAAGAAGACAGGACTCACAGGTTGGAAGTGATTCACAATCACTGACTTTGAGGATTCTCTCTTGAGTCAACCTGTTTATTCTGTTCTTGTTTATATGACCTAGCTTCCAATGCCATAAGTAGATATCTGACACACTATCTGATCTAGGGTGCTTGCCAGTAGAATAGACTCTTATCAGGCTTGATCTTTTTGGTCTGGCTCTGCACTGATATCCCAGCCTGAACTTGCACCTTCTTCACTTTCTTCTTCTTGTTCTTCTTCCTTTCTCAAAGGGTCGAGAACCAGAAGACAAACCTCCCACTGAGTTCACCGACTCCTTGTGAAGTTAGTGATCCTTCTCAAAGTTTTGAAGCAACCCCAGTAACCCATGGTAGTTTACTTCAGGCTTTGTCATTCTATAATGAGTGAGGAATGGGAGATAAGACTTGGTCAGCGAGTTCAGTATTGCATCTTTCCCAAGCTGCTCATGCAAGGAAAAGCCGAGCTTGCTCAATCGTTCCATCAGCTCGATCATGTACAATACATGATCAGTGACAGAGGCACCATCCCGTATTTTGGCATTGAAGATGGCACAACTAGTCTTGTGCCACTCTACATCATCGGGTGTGCCAAAGGCATCCTCCAATACTTGAAGCATATCCTTTGGCTGAGCCGTCTCGAATCTGCGACTGAACTCATCGCTTATAGCAGCCAGCATGATACAGCGCACCTTGGTCCGATCACTGAGCCACTTTTGGTAAGTGTCTCTGACTATTCCACATGCATTGATAGCTGGCTCCTCAGGTGCAGGATCCATTATCACATATAGGATCCGTTCATGCTCCAGGACTATCTTCAACTTTCGGTACCAGCTATCGAAGTTGGGTCCCACCAACTTATCATTGTCCAACAATGATCGGAGCGATAGGGAAGTGGCCATATTTGCACAAAGGAGAACCATAACCTAATTAGTAATTGATTCATTAAACCTAAAGATTTGGACTTTAATCATAAAGTTTCTCCCACTATTTTATTCGAATTGGTAGCCTCTACCTCCAACTCGAGGAATTACCCTAATTCCTTAGCGGGTACTAGAATCCACTTAGACTGCACACAAGCCCAACTTTGGTTGGTCAACCCATGTACATCTAAGGGTAGGTTCATAACCAATTATTTCTCTAAACAATTTCTAGTAATTTTAATTTTGCCCCAGAAACCTAATCAGTAGGCTTTGGCCTCCACTGTAAGGATCCGGTTAGGTCTAACCATTAACATGATCATACTTGGTGTATCTAACCAACGAATGATTAAGTCCAACTTTGGTTGGCTCACCTAACTACCATTAGAGAGACACTTCCAAGTCATCATATGATGAGTGATAATTCCATTAGTCAACAAGCACCAGGCCTTTGGGTCTGCAATGATTATTGAGTTAATGAACTCATTATCAAACACCTTAATGGGAGGCTATGACTCAGTTATCTCCATAACTTTGTCATTTTAAGGACCTAATAATTTTAGAGGATTTAAATAATATAGAGGATGAGGTCAGATGAACTAGCTTATCATGATCCTCCCACTGGCTTCACCAAGTCAGCTTAAGGAGACCATTAAAAGGGCTGGTCTAGGAGCACCTAAATCAGTCACACTGATTTACCTAACTGACATGGGTCAGCTCGAATAGTCAAGTGATCCGATCAAAATATAATTTCACCAAGAGGCCAGGTAAGTTCGATCAGTGGGAGGGTCTGCCAAAGCTTGCCTTAGACACCATCAGAAATGGCCAGGTAAGTGGGCTCCCAATTAAAAACCACCGGTCTGGTTTACCTTAGACACCAACTGGTTTAATTAGTTTTGATTAGATCAACCTAACAGTTCGTGCTAGACCGCTTAGCCAAGAATCAAGTCCATTTGGTTCTCGTTAAAGACATGGACTTGACCAACTACAACTATTGTAATTGATCTAGAGAATCCTTGACCTAATCTAAGACAACAATTGATTATATTTAGTCAATTCTCAAATTAAGTCCATCTTTAATCTAACTATAGGTCTAACCCAATTAATGGACCTAATTTTCACTAACCCATTAACCCAATGTGTTATGATTTGTGTCTTAGGTTCTTCAATTCACAATCCTAGAACCTAATCAAATAACTTCTTAATTCTTAATTAAGTTTTAGACTGAGGGTTGGGTTCGACTTTTCAAAAAATAATTTTCATATTTGTAAAATAATTTTACAATATGATTCTACCAACCATATTGCATGTTTGATTCATAATCAAGATGCAAGTGAAATAAACATGAAACTACTTTAGATCTAATCTAAACAGGTTCATGTAATTGAAATAATTTCAACTTTAAATAATTTTTTTGCACAAAAATTATTAACAAAGAGATTTTATTTCAGATTTAAACATCTTTTAAATCTAATAAATCATAAATTTAATCTAGATCATATCTAACAAATTTATGATTAAAGCTAGATCTACACAAACTAGGACAACCTTTGCACTGTAAGGGGTAAACCTTACAGCAGGACAACCTTGCAGTTTGTGATTGATCTAAAATTTTAATTTTAGATTTAATAATCAGATTATAAATTAGATCTAATCTAAAAAATAATCTAAGCATGTATAAATAATCATGTAATAAAGAACCTTGCTCTGATACCAATTGTAGGAACCAGATCTAGGATTTCAGGGTTAGATCTTGAAACTTTTTCAAGATCATACAGCGGAAGACTAAAATAAATCAAAATTTATTTCTAAAACCAGAGAATCCCTAGATATAAGATTCTATTACATGATTATTACATAGTATTAAATCAAAAATTAAAATATATAAGTATAGCATGAACTACATGTTGATCATATCAACATGTTTCTATACCACATCTAATGTATGTATTAAACAATAGATCAGATCTATTACCTTGCAAGTTAGATGTTCTAACCTCACTGATCCAGACTTAAGGATGATGTTGCAAGCCGCACATGCATCCGGCCTCTAGGAGTCATCCACACGAGCCCACGAATCTCGATTAGAAGTCCTGCTTCAGGAAATCAGCACAGTATGCTAGTACTGCGCTGATCCTTCTTTGATGGTTGATCAGGTGCCTCCTTCTTCTTGATTTGGACTCTTCCAAAGATGGAAAGTAAAAGGAGGAGTTTCAGATCTGAGACGCTCTCAGAAAACTCAAGATGGAGGGAGGAAAGATATGAAAACAAAAAATCCTAGAAGAAGACCCTCTTCTTCTTCATATTTTTCTCTCTAGACACCCTAACTTACATCTTTTATATCTCCATGACCTAAAAGTATTTCTCTCTTATTTTTGGATAGCACAAAGGACTCTCAAATCTCTATCTTCTCCAAAAATTTCATGAAGAAACTCATTTTATACAAATAGATATGATAGAGTCCTTGTCTAGGTCAAATACCTAGTCAAGGCTTATCCAAACATGGCAAGTTAAGGGGCGCCCAACTCTTGAGCACCTCCTCCATATTTTCATGTATGGATCACCAGAAAAGGGTGAAAAATATGTACCCTAAAATCCATAAAAATTCCAAAAAAAATTTGAATAATTTCGATGCAAAATTGAAAGAGTTTTGGATTTCTAAAACTCTATCTCATAGAATTCGAAATCCAAACTTATTCCTTTTTGATTTGATCCAAACCACCTTCCATGTAAGAAAGAAGAGAGGAAACCTTTTGTAAACATGGGAGAGACCTGGGAGAGGGCTTTTGTCACACAAAACAAGTGGAGATTGGCGTTGAATAAGAGAGAGGGCGTGGGGAAGGCTTATGTGGCGCAAGGTGGAATCCTAGTCTTACTAGGATTCTATCTTATGACTTGTTTTAATTTGGTTTTCTAAACCAAATCAAACCAAAATTAGATCAACCTAATTAAAATAGGTCTTAACCTAATTAAGAATCTAATTTAATCAGATTAAATTAGATTTAAATCTGATTTAATTTTCTAATCAAATTAGAAATTAGATTGACCCAAGTCCTAGTTGAACTAGGACTAGTTTTTCCTTGCACTTGGCTTATCCAATAAACCAATTGGACTTGATCCAATCAAGCTCAAAATAAATCTAATTAAATCATATTTAATTAGACTTAATCTCAGCCCATTGGCTTAATCAAATTAAGCTAATTAGCAATCAAATTGCTAATCGATCCTCCTGCAATACTTGCACTGGGTTAAATGTCAATCGTATTGATCATTTAACCCTAGAACGATTCTTAATCGTTGATCAACCATCCGATCGGATCATGAACTCTAATGTGTGTGACCTCATAGGTCCAAACCTAAGTCGGTAGTACAAGAATAAATTTTTATACCAATCGAAGTGACCATCTAGCAATGGTACCCGACGACCGGATAGGTCGAATGTGTAGAACAACATCCTTAGAACCCATGCAGATATAGTTTTCATATAATTCATCCCCTTGATAAAAATGATCATAGGACACCCCAGAGTTCAACTGTCAACTCTGATCAGGTTGTCCACATTGTATTTCAAAATATCAAATCCATCTGATGGATTATCCTGCCCAAGATTTTGCTAAATTGAAATACAGTGACTCATTCTTCTCCAACTCTTGGAGTGGTCAATCCCATCTCGATCACACTTTGACTTCGCAAGTATTTGACTGTGCCCAGAAGCCTTCCGTCCCTGAATTAGAAATTCAATTAGTCTAGTACCAAAGCACAGTGAGTTGCTTGCAAGTCACTGAGGCGATCTCAGATCTAAGGGACACTTATACCTATATCCCATCAGAGACATTCTCGACAGCAGAATACTCTGGAGTTAGTCACATTCAATGATGATGTACCCTTACATCTCACCTGTATGCCATACCAGTATCTCCACACTCTTTGGTTAAGAGGACAACCAACCCATATGGCCTACAGCGACCTATGCTCGATAGAAGCTGTCATCCTTATTAACAGCTTATCATTTGGTCGTGAACAGTTTTAAGGACTAATCGATAAATCCTCTCTTTATCGAACTTAAATAGTCCTAAGGACTTCATCATAACAACGGAGTTCATTAGAAGATGAAAGCTTATGATGAAGATGCCAAATATATTTTATTTATTAACAAATCAATTACAATACTTGGTTGCTCAACCGTCAACAGCTTGACGATTGGCTTTTTGGGACACATTTTCCAACAACTCCCACTTGTCCTAAAGCCACTCGGTACAGTATCTAATACCCATCTTCGACTTGTGGTTGTCGAACTCCTTTATTGCCAGGGCTTTAGTGAAGGGGTCGGCCAGGTTCTCCTTTCCGTCGATCTTCTGAAGGTCGACGTCACCTCGATCCACGATCTCCCAGACCAGGTAGAAGCGGCGCAAGATGTGCTTCGTTCGCTGATGTGCTTTGGGTTCCTTCGCCTGAGCTATGGTACCAGTGCTATTGCAGTAGAGCAGGACTGGACCATCGAGGGAGGGTGCTACTCCGAGCTCGTTGATGAATTTTCTCAGCCACACAGCTTCCTTCACGGCATCCGATGCTGCGATGTACTCCGCTTCACAAACAGAGTCTACCACAGTATGCTGCTTGGAACTCTTCCAGCAGATGGCTCCACCATTCAGAGTAAAGATATAACCCGACACGCTCCTACTGTCATCATGGTCAGATTGAAAGCTAGAGTCTGTGAACCCCACAAGTTTCAGATCTGACTCGCCATAAACCAACCATTGGTCCTTAGTATTTCTTAAATACTTAAGGATGGCTTTAACTACTTTTCAGTGATTTTCTCCAGGATCAGATTGGTATCTACTCACTACTCCTAGTGAGTATGCCACATCTGGTCTTGTACATGTCATGGAGCCGCTGTGAACTTGGAGCCGATCTACTCCCAATTCTTTGGCGATCCTCAACCCTGCGATCCGAGCATCGTATTCCGCTCCATTGTTAGTTGTGAGGAACTCGAAGCGCAGAGCGTACTCCAGGATGATTTCCTCCGGATTGATCAAGATCAGGCCCGCGCCTGCACCCGACATATTGGAGGATCCCTCCATGTAGAGGGCCCAAAAGCAATCGGGGGGGCTGCTTCTTCTTCGGAGGAGTTCGGTCGGAGCTCCAGGCCATCAATTTCACCCTGTTCAGGTTCGGCTTCCTTCGAGATAGTGCATTCTACTATAAAATCTACCAATATCTGGGCTTTCACTACCGGTCTGGATTGATAGTTGATGTCGAATTCTGTGAGCTCGATCACCCATTTCGCTATCCTCTTGGAGGAATCTGCCCGGTGCAAGATCACCTTGATCGACTGGTCAGTGAGCAACATTACAGTGTGTCCTTGAAAGTAGGGTCGGAGCCTTCGGGCTGCAACCAACAGGGTGTAAGTTAGCTTCTCTAATTTAGTGTACCTGGTTTCGATGTCTCTCAACGCGCGACTGATGTAGTAGATCGATCGTTGAATTTTTGCTTCTTTCTTGATGAGAACTGCTGCGAGAGCCATAGGGGAGACCGCCAGGTACAAGAATAGCTCCTCTCCAGGCTCGGGCTTCGCCAACAGTGGAGATGAGCTGAGGTAGCTCCTTAGTTTTTCGAACGCCTGTTGGCACTCAGTGGTCTAACAGAAGTCCTTCGGCCACTTGAAGGTTTGGAAGAAGGGTAAGCACCGTTCGGCCGACCTCGCAACGAAGCGATTCAGGGCTGGCACCCTCCCTGTAAGGCACTGAACCTCTTTTATCGACTTTGGGGTGGTCATCTCCTGGATGGCATGAATTTTCTCTGGGTTGGCCTCAATCCCGCACCCTGATACCATGAAGCCCAAGAGCTTCCCCGAGGTCACTCCGAAAGTATACTTAGTCGGGTTCAGCTTCATCTTATATTTTCGGAGTGCACCGAAGGTCTCCTCGAGGTCGGCGACGTGGTTCATGAAAGATTTGCTTTTCATGAGCATGTCATCCACGTAGACCTCCATATTACGGCCGATCTACTCCTTGAAGATTTTGTTCACCAGTTGCTGATAGGTCACACCTGCATTTTTGAGGTCGAAAGGCATGACCCTGTAACAGTAAAGACCACAGTTAGTAATGAAAGCAGTCTTTTCTTCATCTTCTGGTGCCATCCTGATTTGATTATAGCCGGAGAATGCGTCCATAAAGGTGAGAAGCTCATGGCCCGAGGTTGCATCCACCAGTTGATCAATTCTGGACAGAGGGTAGCTGTCCTTCGGGCAGACTTTATTCAGCTTTTTGAAGTCTATACACATCCTCCACTTGCTGTTTGCCTTTTTGACTAGGACGACTGTTGCTCCTAGATTGATTTTGATGATTACAAAGCAGATTGAAGGGATACAAATAATTTTAAAATGAAAAAGTCCTTATGCTCTTCAAGGGCAAAATCATAATTTTACTAAAATCCTGATTTGATAGTATCATTTGATAGAACAAATGATTTGTAAACTATTGATGAAAATTTCATTGTATTTGGACTTATATTTTTTGCAGTTATGAAGGTTTGAAGTGCATGAGTCGACTCATGAGTCAACTCATGGCACTATGAGCTGATTGGCACGCAAAAAATTCCCATGGCACGCTGGATTTTTGACTTGGCACGACCTGTGAGTCGACTCATGAGTCGACCCACAAGGCATGAGTCGACTCATGAGTCGACCTCTGCTGATTTGAGCTGAAAAATCCAGAAATCAGACCTTCTGGTCTGTGCAACAGAAGTCGACTCATGAGTCGACTCCTGATGCATGAGTCGACTCATGAGTCGACCCCTGCGATGAAAAATGTTAGCAACGGCTATTTTTTTGCCCATTTTAATTGCCATTTATGCTTCCTAAAATTGCTCTAACGGCTCTTTATCTACCTAAATTGTTTTCTCTTGCTTCTAATGCTACAAAATGCTTAAAATGGTGAAAGAAATTACAGATTAAATAGCGGATCAAACGTGAAATCAAAAATGAGAAGAACAGAAGAGAGGATCCGAAATCTGTACGAAAAAGCCTGAGATCAATGAAAAATCTAAAAAGAAAAAGAGAGAGGATCCACAATATACCAGAGAGAGTGTGAAAGAGAAAAGCAAGAGCTTTCAAGGAGAGAATTCTTCACGCCTATTGTTTCAACCTTGATCTAGAGATCTTCCAAAGCTTTCAAGAGATCTTCAATCAACAATCAACCTTTTCTCAAGCATTCAAGCATTCATCCACTTTGAGAAAATTCGAAAAAGGAGTTCTTCATTTGAGTAAAGCTTTTATTGTTATATTCGCTCATTTAAGGAGCTGTTATTGTATTAATCTGTGCTCAAAATTTTCTAACTCTTTGTGAGTTTTTGTTCTTATTTTTGGAGGATTTCCAAAACAAGGAAAGGTTGATCCGAACCTGAAATCGGAGTGTTTTGGATTTACTTGTACCCGAAAAATAAGTGATCTAGCTTGGGATAGCTAGTGTCGGAGTTTTCGATATTTTGTATTCGGGTTGAATACAAAGTATAGTGGATTGAAATTCTCAAGTAGGAACTTGGAGAGTGGATTTAGGTGCAAGGTTAGCACCGAACCACTATAAATCCTTGTGTTTGTGGTGTGCTTTATCGCTTCACTTTATTTCTTTATTATATTCTTGCATTCCTGCTTTAGGTAATTAATATTGAATTAAAGTCTTTGTTTTGTTCTTCATAAGTAATCAGTTGGGGCTTAAAATTTTTAGAAATCCAATTCACCCCCCCCTCTTGGGTTGCATAGCTGGGCAACAAGTGGTATCAGAGCCGGTGCTCTAGCCCTTCTTTGATCTAATAATCAAAGAGCCAAAGATCTATGGCAACCCATGTTGGTACTTCTCTAGCCGAGGGGCAATCAACAAACCGACCTCCACTTTTCAATGGGTCTAATTACACCTATTGGAAAGCTCGGATGAAGATTTCCATACAAGCACTCGACTATGATATGTGGAGTATCATAGTGAATGGTCCTCACACACCCACCAAGATTATAGATGGTGAGAAATCAACCAAACCCGAGAAAAAATGGGATGAGGTTGACAAGAAATTGGCACAATTAAATGCCAAAGCCATGAATGCTCTTTATTGTGCACTAGATGCAAGTGAATTTAATCGTATTTCTACTTGTGCATCTGCTAAAAAAATATGGAATAGATTAGAAGTAACCCATGAGGGAATAAATCAAGTAAAAGAGTCTAAAATAAACATGCTTGTACATAAATATGAATTGTTCAAAATAGAGCATGATGAGTCCATAACTGCTATGTTTACTCGTTTTACTGATATAATCAATGGTTTAAAGAGTCTTGGCAAATCTTATACTAACAGTGAACTTGTAAGGAAGATTCTCAGGTCACTGCCAAGAACTTGGGAAGCCAAGGTGACTGCCATCCAAGAAGCAAAGGACTTGAACACTCTACCTCTAGAAGAGCTTCTTGGATCCTTGATGACTCATGAACTTAGCATGAAGCAACATCAAGAGGATGAAGTCAAAAAGAAAAGAACCATTGCCCTCAAATCCACAACTTCGCCTGATTATGAAACGGATGACTCTGAAGATGAAGATCAGGATGAAGAGATGGTTCTCATCACCTGGAAATTTAAGAAGTTTCTAAGAAAAAGGAAACAGGGGATGAGAAAGAAATTCACAAAAGGGGATCAAAGCAAAGAAAAGGAGAAAGATCAACCCCCTATATGCTATGAGTGCAAGAAGCCAGGATATTTCAGATCCGAATGTCCACAATTGAAGAAAGGTCCAAAGAAGTTCAAAAAGAAGGCAATGATGGCGACCTGGAGTGCGAGTGATGACTCAAGCTCCGATGAGAAAACCTCAACAGAACAAGCCAACCTGTGCCTGATGGCACATGAAAATGAGGTAACTTCTGAATCCACTAGTGAATTTACTTTTGAAGAATTGCATGAAGCTCTCTATGATTCAATTGAGGAATTAAAGAAACTAGGGAAGAAAAATAAAGAGCTGAAATTGAAAATCAGTCCTTAGTGAAACAAGCTGAAAATCTTTCAATTGAAAAATTCACCTTGATTCAAGAAAATCAAAACTTAAAGGATGAAATGAACAAGCTGAAATCTATAGTAGATAAGTTCACCTTAAGTTCAAACAAACTAAATATGATCCTTGAAAATCAGAAAGCTATATATAATAAGGCTGGACTTGGCTATAAACCCTTGAAGAAACAAAAATTTCTGAAGGATATTTATGTAAATTATTCAAGTAACAAGTCTACAAATATTACTTGTTTTAAATGTGGAAGAATAGGACATAAATCATACACATGTCTTATTAACAAATATGCAAACACAAAGAAAATATGGGTTCCAAAAGGAACCATTCTGACTAACTGAAAGGACCAAGAAAGCTTGGGTACCTAAGACAGAAACTTGACCTTTGCTTGCAGGTGTGTCTAGCATCCCAAGAAGAAACAGAAATGGTATCTTGACAGCGGATGCTCAAGACACATGACTGGTGATGAATCACAATTCATCACGCTTGATGCTAAGGATGGAGGGATGGTCACCTTTGGAGATAATGGCAAAGAAAGATCATCGGGATAGGTAACATTGGTATCACTCCCTCCAAATACATTGAGAATGTTTTATTAGTTAAAGGTTTAAAGCATAACTTACTTAGCATTAGTCAATTCTGTGATAAAGGGTATAAAGTAGTTTTGAATCATCTGTTTGCATTGTGACGAGTCCTATTAACGATGGCATTAAATTTATAGGACATAGGCATGGCAATGTTTATATGGTAGACTTGAATGATTTAACTAAATTAGACATGCAATGCCTAGTTTCCTTAAATGCTAAAATAAATGAGACTAGTTGGCTGTGGCATCGTAGACTTGCACACATTAGCATGCATTCTCTCTCAAAATTAATTAAAAAGGATTTAGTTCTCGGTTTGCCAAAACTGAATTTTGAAAAGGATAGAATTTGTGATGCATGCCAATTAGGTAAACAAACTAGAGTATCATTTAAATCCAAAAATACTGTTTCAACTTCTAGACATTTAGAGCTCTTACATATGGATTTATTTGGACCAACAGAACCACCAGTCTAGGAGGAAAAGATATGGCTTTGTAATTATAGATGATTACTCTCGTTTTACTTGGGTTTTCTTTTTGGCTCACAAAAATGAAACTTTTTAAATATTCACTAAATTTCATCGAAAAGTCACTAATGAAAAAGGGTTTTCAATTCAAAATATTAGAAGTGATCATGGAACAGAATTTGAAAATCATGACTTTGAAAATTTTTGTGATGAAAATGGAATTGGCCATAACTTCTCTGCTCCTAGGACACCCCAACAGAATGGGGTAGTTGAAAGGAAAAACAGAACCTTAGAAGAAATGGCCCGTACCATGCTTTGTGAAAGCAACCTTCCAAGATATTTTTGGGCGGAAGCTATTAACACACATGTTACATTTTAAATCATGCTTTAATTAGACAATTTTTAAAGAAAACCCCCTATGAACTTTGGAAAGGAAGAAAACCAAATATTGCATATTTTTATATTTTTGGTTGTCGATGTTTTGTATTAAATAATGGCAAAGAAAAACTTGGTAAATTTGATGCAAAATCAAATGAAGCAATCTTTCTAAGTTACTCCTCCACTAGTAAAACATTTAGAGTGTTCAACAAAAGAACTTTAGTAGTTGAGGAGTCCATACATGTTGTTTTTGATGAATCTAACGATCTTCCTTCAAGGAAGAATGAGGGTGTTGATGATGCAGAGCCACTAATAGAAGGTATGAAGGAGATCACTCTGAAAGACTCAGCAACTCCAAAAGACAAGGATCAAGAAGACGAACAAAATGAAAGAGGTGAAGAAATTCAAGAACAACCTCAAGGTACAAATGACCTACCCAAGGAATGGAGGTATGTTCACAACCACCCTAAGGAGTTAATTATCGGTGATCCTATGTATGGGGTAAAAACACGTTCTTCACTTAGAGATGTACTTAATCATTGTGCTTTTGTATCTCAACTTGAACCTAAAACTTTTGAAGAGGCTGAAAATGATCATAACTGGATTAATGCTATGCAAGAGGAACTTAATCAATTTGAAAGAAATAATGTTTGGACCTTAGTATCAAGACCTAAAGATTATTCAATAATTGAAACAAAATGGGTCTTTAGAAACAAATTAGATGAGTATGGAAATGTAATTAGAAATAAAGCAAGACTGGTTGCTAAGGGATATAATCAAGAAGAAGGAATTGATTTTGATGAAACCTTTGCACCTGTTGCTAGATTAGAAGCTATTAGACTTCTACTTGCATATGCTTGCTTTATGAATTTTAAGTTATTTCAAATGGATGTTAAAAGTGCATTTTTAAATGGATATATTTCTGAAGAAGTATATGTAGAACAACCCCCTGGATTTGAAAATCATGCTTTTTCCAATCATGTCTTTAGATTAAATAAAGCTTTATATGGATTAAAACAAGCACCTAGAGCATGGTATGAAAGGCTAAGCAAATTTCTACTAAATAATGGTTTTTCAAGAGGCAATGTAGATACAACCCTATTTATTAAAAGAAATCAAAATGATATGCTAATTATACAAATTTATGTTGATGACATAATTTTTGGGTCTACTAATGAATCCCTTTGTCAAGACTTTGCTAAGCTTATGCAGGGAGAGTTTGAGATGAGCATGATGGGAGAACTCACCTTCTTCCTCAGACTCCAAATCAAACAATCAAAAGAGGGAATCTCCATCACTCAAAGCAAGTACACCAAGGAACTACTCAAAAGATTTGGAATGGAGAACTGCAAACCAATTGGCACACCAATGAGTCCCTCAAGTAAGCTTGACAAGGATGATGAAGGTAAAAGTGTAGACTTAAAATACTATAGAGGTATGATTGGCTCATTATTATATCTAACTGCAAGTAGGCCTGATATCATGTTTAGTGTTTGCTTATGTGCTAGATATCAGTCTAATCCTAAAGAATCTCATTTGAATGCTGTTAAAAGAATCCTTAGATACTTAAATGGTACTCAAACTCTAGGGTTATGGTACTCTAAGGACTCACAAATTAATTTATTAGGATATTCAGATGCTGATTTTGCTGGAGGTAAATTAGATAGAAAAAGCACAAGTGGAACTTGCCAATTTCTTGGAGTAAACCTAATCTCATGGTTTAGCAAGAAACAAAATTCGGTGGCACTGTCTACAGCTGAGGCCGAATACATTGCAGCCGAAAGTTGTTGTGCTCAAATCTTGTGGATTAAGCAACAACTCGAAGATTTTGGAATCAAACTTAATGAAATACCAATAAGATGTGACAACACAAGTGCCATAAATCTATCTAAAAATCCAATTCAACATTCAAGATCCAAACATATTGAAATAAGACATTATTTTATAAGAGAACATGTTCAAAACAAAATGTAATTCTTGAATATGTTTGCACTGAAAATCAATTAGCCGATATCTTTACAAAGGCCCTTAGTGAGGATAGATTCTGTGAAATTAGGAGAAATCTAGGAATTCTAGATCCATTTGCCTAAAATTTCTCAATTTCCAAAGAATTGATTAGAGCTCAAGTTTCAACATCTATCCTGGTCCCAAAAGCTCAAATTTATCATTCTAAAAACTTATCATTGAGCAAAATTCCTTCTCCCAAAATTTCAAATTTTTTTGGAATTTATTTGCATTTTTCCTGAATTTCTGAACTTCATGAGTCGACCCCCATGAGTCGACTCAATGGCAAACTTGTAAATCCCACAAACTTTCAACGGGTTCATTGTTTTTATAAGGGTTACTGTTTGTGAGACGACTCATCTTCCCATCGTTCTTCTTCCAAAAGTCATTCTTCTCCAACTCTTCTTGCTCCAAATCCAAGGATTTATCTCGAGGCAATTCTCCCTCCTACTCTCCACCAAAAATTGCCTCCTTGGAAAAGAGATTTCTCGTGCTTTCTCGCATTGCTTGGCACGGTTGGAACGTGCCCTAGCACTTTACCGAACTTCCAAAATCCAATTCTTTTCTCCACCAAAAACCTTTGTCACTCTCTTGTGATCCCTCCTCCACTCAATTCAAGTCTTCTTGTCTGCTACTTTAGTGGATATGGCTCCAAAGATGAAACTTCCCCAAAGAAGGAAATCAATCCGTGAGCCTGAGAAAATTGTCTGAAAGAAAAGGCATGTTCAGTCTTTCAGTGTTCTCACTCCAGTTTCAGTACCTACTCAAGGTCCCTCTCAATCCTCCATAAGCCCCAGTGTAAATCCTCTCTGATAGAAAAGTAGAAACCGGGAAAAATATTGATTTTCGGTTCTTTGAGAGAGAAGGCTTTACTTTTGCAAGTAAGATCAAAAATCAAGGATGGGAACTCTACTGCTCCCTTAAGGAAGTCACCTATGTTGATCTAGTCAGAGAGTTCTACCAGAACCTAAATTATGGAAATGGGTCAGTGACTTCAACTGTAAAGGGGATTGACATATGCTTGGATTCTAGGATATTGGGAGAAATACTTCAGTTGCCTAGTGAAGGATACTCATATATGAAACTTCCAATTAAAGAAGAAGGGATCAGAATTATCTTAGGAGAAGCTTTTTCAGGAAATTTAAACAAATTGGAAGCAAAGCTATTATCCATTGAGATGAGGGTCCTGCATCAGATTGTAACAAAACTCTTCTTTCCTAGGAGTGGTAGGCATGATCTACTGTCTGGCAGAGATGTATGTGTCATGTTTCATGTCATCACTCAGACCCCCCTGAACCTCCCTGCACTTATGATAAAGGCCATGAGAGAAACCTTGAACAGATCCAAGGCACACTTGCCTTATGGTATGGCCCTTACTAGAGTATTTAGGAGGTTTGGAGTTAGCTGTGAGGGGGAGGCACCTACCAAACTCTCACATGTGGATACTTTCAACCAACACAGCCTGCACCGAATGGGAATTACAAAGACTGTTGGTGGTTGGATCAAGGGCTCTGAAGAAAGAGCTGAGGAGAGAGTTGAGGAAAGAGCTGAAGATAGAACTGAAGGCAGAGTAGAAGAAGAAGGTCCATCTTCTCCTGTACATGACTTCAGGGCAGCTTCACCAGATACCCAGTTCATTCCTGATACTGAGGCTGGCCCTTTTGAGTTTACTAGGATGCCCACACCAGTGCATCAGCCAGAGAGCAGAGCACCTCATTCAGAGTTCAGACTGGCTGACGATCAGATCGAGCATATATCTCAGCGTGTGGCTTCTTTGCTGTCTAGCCAGTGGAGTAGTACTTCTTTTGCACCTAGAGCTACCTCTTCTGATCAGACCATTACTCCCCACATCTCCACTGTGTTTCAGATGATATCAGATCAGTCCGTCAGGATACAGCAGCTTGAGGACACAGTCTGGAGACTGACTGGCAGAGTTCTTGACTTGCAGGGGCAAGTCCTTGCTTTGGCCCATCCCCAGCCACAGGAGTCAACCATTGAGGTCACAGACCTCACTACAGAGGCTGGCAGGCTCAGAGGAGCACTAGAAGGTGGATATGAATTACTGAGGAAAGAGATCCGAGGATCGAGTGAGCATGCTACTACCCAGTTCACTGCTCTACTTCAATCTATTTCCAGAGCACTGAACGTACTTGATTCTATTAGACTCACCCTTTCTGTTCATTCCCTAGCATCTCAGCGTTCTCAGCCACCCAATTCATCTCACTCTCCTGCTCGTGGCAGAGGCAGACGGGGTAGAGGACGCACTTCTGATCCATCATCTCCTCACCCTATATCTGATGACTCCGATCATTGACTTATCTTGATCTTTACTAGATCCTAGGTGTTAGTGTCTTGTTCTAGGATCTATACCTCGGGGCCATGTATTGACAATTAGCTGGTTGAATTTTATTTTTAAGAACTATGTATTGAAACAATTATGATATTAATGGAATCATCTTTTACCTATATTTCTACCTCTTTGTAATGATCATATTTTGGTTATATATATTCTTCTTATGGAAAAATTGTCTTCTCTTTGTTGTTGTTTGCTGTTGATAATTGCTATATTAAGGGGGAGCAAACATTTGTGAAAAACTCTAAAGGGGAAGAAATTAAAGAATATTTCAGAAAAAAGAAGAGTTAACTATGTTTGATGATGTCAAAAAGGGGGAGAAATTAAACAAAAACAAAAATTAAAATTAAACAAAAAGCAAAACCCTAAATTATGAGAAAAAGGGAGAGAAATTAAACAAAAACAAGAATTGGAAGATTAAACCAAACTTGAGAAATTAAACCAAACTTGAGAAATTAAACAAAAAATTGGAAGATTAAAAAAAAAAAATATTGGAAAACAAATATTGGAGAAATTAAACAAAACTTTGAGAAATTTGATATCGAAATTTGGTATCAGACAGAAATTAAACAAAAAGTCATCAATCAAAAGCAAAATCATAAGTACAATGCAAATAAGTATTTTTTTTATATGCTCTGATATATTTCAAAATTCAAACTTGCTCTGATACATCTTTTGAAATTTTATTCACCTTGATACAACTTAAGAAATTTGATTTACTCTGATACACCCTAAAAATTTCTTTTAACTTGCTCTGATACATGATAAAATTTAATCTGATACAGTGTGAAGGTTTCTCTGATATATTATAACATTTGCTCTGATACAGTGTGAAATTTTCTCTGACATTTGCTCTAATACAGTGTGAAATTTTCTCTGACATTTGCTCTAATACAGTGAGAAATTTTTTCTGATATATTATAACATTTGCTCTGATACAGTGTGAAATTTTCTCTGACATTTGCTCTAATACAGTGTGAAATTTTCTCTGACATTTGCTCTAATACAGTGAGAAATTTTCTCTGATATATTATAAAATTTTTTTGCTCTGATACATTGTAAAATCTTTTCTGATAACATTGTAAAAAAAAAAAAAAAATTATTTTTCTTGCTCTGATACATTGCAAAATTTATTTTTCTTCTCTTGCTCTGATATATCTTAAACTCAAAATGATCTAATACTCTTTTCAAATCTTTAAGAAAATGGACAAACTATTTTTGCATTTATATTACATGCCAAAAGAATCATACTCTTTTCAAGCATATACACCTATAATGGATTCTTTTGAAATTAATGCATTAACATAAATATTTTTGTTCAAGTGTTTTGTCATCATCAAAAAGGGGGAGATTGTTACTCCTAGATTGATTTTGATGATTACAAAGCAGATTGAAGGGATACAAATAATTTTAAAATGAAAAAGTCCTTATGCTCTTCAAGGGCAAAATCATAATTTCACTAAAATCTTGATTTGATAGTACCATTTGGTAGAACAAATGATTTGAAATCTATTGGTGAAAATTTCATTGTGTTTGGACTTATATTTTTGAAGTTATGAAGGTTTGAAGTGCATGAGTCGACTCATGAGTCAACTCATGGCACTATGAGCTGAATGGCACGAAAAAAATTCCCATGGCACGCTGGATTTTTGACTTGGCACGACCTGTGAGTCGACTCATGAGTCGACCCATAAGGCATGAGTCGACTCATGAGTCGACCTCTGCTGATTTGAGCCAAAAAATCCAGAAATCAGACCTTCTGGTCTATGCAACAGAAGTCGACTCATGAGTCGACTCCTGATGCATGAGTCGACTCATGAGTCGACCCCTGCGACGGAAAATGTCAGCAACGGCTATTTTTTTGCCCATTTTAATTGTCATTTATGCTTCCTAAAATTGCTCTAACGGCTCTTTATCTACCTAAATTATTTTCTCTTGCTTCTAATGCTACAAAATGCTTAAAATGGTGAAAGAAATTACAGATTAAATAGCGGATCAAACGTGAAATCAAAAATGAGAAGAACAGAAGAGAGGATCCGAAATTTGCACGAAAAAGCCTGAGATCAACGAAAAATCCAAAAAGAAAAAAGAGAGAGGATCCACAATATACCAGAGAGAGTGTGAAAGAGAAAAGCAAGAGCTTTCAAGGAGAGAATTCTTCACGCCTATTGTTTCAACCTTGATCTAGAGATCATTTCAAAGCTTTCAAGAGATCTTCAATCAACAATCAACCTCTTCTCAAGCATTCAAGCGTTCATCCACTTTGAGAAAATTCGAAAAAGGGGTTCTTCATTTGAGTAAAGCTTTTATTGTTATATTCGCTCATTTAAGGAGCTGTTATTGTATTGATCTGTGCTCAAAATTTTCTAACTCTTTGTGAGTTTTTGTTCTTGTTTTTGGAGGATTTCCAAAATAAGGAAAGGTTGATCCGAACCTGAAATCGGAGTGTTTTGGGTTTACTTGTACCCGGAAAATAAGTGATCTAGCTTGGGATAGCTAGTGTCGGAGTTTCCGACGTTTTGTATTCGGGTTGAATACAAAGGATAGTGGATTGAAATTCTCAAGTAGGATCTTGGGGAGTGGATGTAGGTGCAAGGTTAGCACCGAACCACTATAAATCCTTGTGTTTGTGGTGTGCTTTATCGCTTCACTTTATTTCTTTATTATATTCTTGCATTCCTGCTTTAGGTAATTAATATTGAATTAAAGTCTTTGTTTTGTTCTTCATAAGTAATCTGTTGGGCTTAAAATCTTTAGAAACCCAATTCACCCCCCCCTCTTGGGTTGCATAGCTGGGCAACACGGACTTCAACAGTGTCAACCAAGCCCCTCCAACAGACAAATTCCCTCCAGACCCCTCCAGCAGTCGGCCTTCCACAGTGTCCTTCAGACTCCCCCAACGGACAAACTTCTACAATGCCTTTCAAATTCCACTATCGATCGATCTTTTATCGGATTTCTCATGTAACCGGACCTCCCCAGCAGACAGTCTTCAAATAAGCTTCTACATCAGACAAATTTCAGACGAACTTCTCTAGCAATCGAAATCCAGCCGGACTTCACCATCAGGGAGTTTCCATCCAGGTTTCTATAGCAGATGACTGTCGTCTGCAGCATCAACGCCTAAAGCATAGTTAACCCGTCAGTAATCTCGAAAACATCCGAGCTTCTCTTAGATTGCTAAGATAGAGAGCTATTCGACCCCACCAGATGTCCCAACCGAGCTTCAGTCGTCTGGCCCGAACTCCTCGACAAGTCGCGACAACGGACACCACTCTACTCTCCGTAACAAATTCCACGTGGCTCCACCACTCTCCGATAAGTCGCAACAACAGACACCACTCTGCTCTCCGTAACAAATTTCACGTGGCCCCACCACTCTCCGGCAAGTCGCAACAACGAACACCACTCTGCTTTTCGTAACAAACTCCACGTGGCCCCGAATGGCCCACTACCAGGCGGTTACGCTCTCCCGTCTATAAAAGAGACCCCCCGATACGTACTCCTGTAAGCTTTAAACACTATCTCAAAACTCTACTAAAATCTTATTCGAGTGCTCCATTTCTGTTGAGGCAGAGTACTGACTTGAGCATCGGAGGGTCTTGCCGGAGCACCTCCAACTCCAGTTTAGACTTCCCTTGTAGGTCCCAACGGTGGTCGTGATCCCTTCAACTCCAGCTTCTCCGGCATCGGTAGAATTCTGCACCAACAGGCTCCACCCTCTAATCACCTCACCCTACAAGCCAATCAATACTGATGAAATTTGGTGAAAACATATTGATTTTCCATTGAGCATATGCGATGAGCCATCATCGATTCATTACTAGAAATTGAGGTAAGAGACCTCAAATCTATCTTTTCATCTTATCTCGACTTTTATGCCATCGGTGTAGTAGTTTAGACCGATCGAGTACCAAATTTGTGATAGAATAGGACTTCCCCTATTTCAAGTTTGATTTTTCTTCCTTTCTTTGTTTTACCGTGGCCACTATTGGGGTCATCTTCTCTTTGGCATTGGGCATCATTGTTGGCCACTGGCCTGAGTTTCCACCACCATGGTGAGGAGA
Organism: Elaeis guineensis; assembly: GCF_000442705.2. Classification (NCBI taxonomy): domain Eukaryota; kingdom Viridiplantae; phylum Streptophyta; class Magnoliopsida; order Arecales; family Arecaceae; genus Elaeis; species Elaeis guineensis. The sequence continues at coordinate 18,690,815 of NC_026008.2, read as the reverse complement.
AGAGCAAAATTGGAGGAGGGAAGTACTATTTTAAAGAAATAAATTGATATTGTTATATATATACACACACACATAGACCAAGTTCATTTTATGTGTTAATAAGTTGATGTTGCATGGTTCATCATTAATTGATGTTTAATAATAGATACCATGTTGAATAAAGAAAAATATAATTTAACATAATCGATTGGTTTTGGATGATATCTGGATTAGTCGATTATACCAGAAATATGGTGTGTATACTGGGTCAATCTCGAATTAGGGTGCAACATTGTGTTTGGTTTGCCATGGGATGGAGCATGATTGTGACTATTCTAATGCCAAAAATTAGACTATGACTTTAATAATATGGATTGGGAATAGACGATATTTGGTTAGATTGGCCATTCAAGAAAGATGGTGTGTAAGAACCCAAATTTTTAAATCCTTTAGCATGAATTTTAATGCAAGTGAAAAAATAAAGAAAATCTATTTGACTCATGTGTTGCGCATGTGAGACGGGAAGAGGACTCTCAATTGAGTCCTTCTTCTCTTCTGAGTTAGATCGGGAGAGGGATTCCAAGACCAATTGAACTCCAGCGAGGATCCTAGGATCTATGCCAATAAATCTCCCTCCTATCCTCCTCAATGCATCCCTCAAATCCACAACCAATCACTGGTGAGGCTGCATGATTTCTATAGGTTGCCATCATGTGTTCCTCGGCAAATCATCATAGATTTCTCATCGGAGATGAGCTAGGGATCACTTCTTATTCCCTCCTTCATGATCCCTAAGTTGTGTCTATCACTTGTGATTAAGATCGTATTGGGAAATGTGTCCCAAAAAGTCAATCGTCAAGCTGTTGACGGTTGAGCAACCAAGTATTATAATTGATTTGTTAATAAATAAAATATATTTGGCATTTTCATCATAAGCTTTCATCTTCAAATAAACTCCGTTGTTATGATGAACTCCTTAGGACTATTTAGATTCGATAAAGAGAGGATTTATCGATTAGTCCTTAAAACAGTTCAAGATCAAATGATAGGCTGTTAACAAGGACGACAGCTCTATCAAGCATAGATCGCTGTAGGCCATATGGGTTGGTTGTCCTCTTAACCAAAGAGTGTGGAGACACTGATATGGTATACAGGTGAGATATACTAGTACATCATCATTGAACATGACCAACTCTAGAGTATTCTGCTGTCGAGAATGTCTCTGATGGGATATAGGTATAAGTGTCCCTTAGACTTGAGATCGCCTCAGTGACTTGCAAGCAACTCACTGTGCTTTGGTACTGGATTAACTGAATTTCTAATTCAGAGATGGAAGGCTTCAGGGCACAGTCAAGTACTTCCAAAGTCAGAGTGTGATCGAGATGGGATTGACCACTCCAAGAGTTGGAGAAGAATGAGTCGCTGTATTTCAATTTAGCAAAACCTTAGCCAGGGTAATCCATCAGATGGATTTGATATTTTGAAATATAATGTGGACAACCTGATCAGAGTTGACAGTTGAACTCTGGGGTATCCTATGATCATTTTGGTCAAGGGGATGAATTATATGAAAACTATATCCGCATGGGTTCTAAGGATGTTGTTCTACACATTCGACCTATCCGGTCGTCGGGTACCATTGCTAGATGATCACTTCGATTGGTACAAGAATTTATTTCTATACTATCGGTTTAGGTTCGGACCTATGAGATCACACACATTAGAGTTCATGATCCGATCGGATGGTTGATCAATGATTAAGAATTATTCTAGGGTTAAATGATCAATACGATTGACATTTAACCCAGTGCAAGTATTGCAGGAGGATCGATTAGCAATTCGATTGCTAATTGGCTTAATTTGATTAAGACAATGGGCTGAGATTAATTCTAATTAAATATAATTTAATTAAATTTAGTTTTAGCTTGATTGGATCAAGTTCAATTGGTTTATTGGATAAGCCAAGTGCAAGGAAAAACTAGTCCTAGTTCAACTAGGACTTGGGTCAATCTAATTTCTAATTTGATTAGAAAATTAAATCAGATTTAAATCTAATTTAATCTGATTAAATTAGGTTATTAATTGGGTTAAGACCTATTTTAATTAGGTTGATCTAATTTTGGTATGATTTGGTTTGAGAAACCAAATTAAAACAAGTCATAAGATAGAATCCTAGTAAGACTAGGATTCCACCTTGCACCACATAAGCCTTCCCCACGCCCTCTCTCTCATTCAACGCCAATCTCCTCTTATTTTGTGTGACAAAAGCCCTCTCCCAGGTCTCTCCCACATTCACAAAAGGTCTCCTCTCTTCTTTCTTACATGGAAGGTGGTTTGGATCAAATAAAAAATGAATAAGTTTGGATTTCGAATTCTATGAGATAGAGTTTTAGAAATCCAAAACTCTTTCACTTTTGCACTGAATTTATCCAAATTTTTTTTAGAATTTTTGTAGATTTTAGGGTATACATTGTGCACCCTTTTCTGGTGATCCATGCATGAAAATATGAAGGAGGTGCTCAAGAGTTGGGCGCCCCTTATCTTGCCATGTTTGGATAAGCCTTGACTAGGTATTTGACCTAGACAAGGACTCTATCATATCTCTCTATATAAAATGAGTTTCTTTATAAAATTTTTAGAGGAGATAGATATTTGAGAGACCATTGAGCCATCCATAAATTAGAGAAAAATACCTTTTGGTCGTGGAGATATAATAGACACAAATTAGGATATCTAGAGAGAGAAACGAGAAGAAGAAGAGGGTCTTCTTCTAGGGTTATTTGTTTTCATATCTTTCCTCCCTCCATCTTGAGTTTCCTGAGAGCGTCTCAGATCTGAAACTCTTTCTTCTACTTTTCATCTTTGGAAGAGTCTAGAACAAGAAGAAGGAGGTACCTGATCAACCATCAAAGAAGGATCAGCGCAGTACTAGCATACTGTGCTGATTTCCTGAAGCAGGACTTCTGATCGAGATTCGTGGGCTCGTGTGGACGACTCCTAGAGGCCGGACATGTGTGCGGCTTGCAACATCATCCTCAAGCCCGGATCAGCAAGGTTAGAACGTCTAACTTGCAAGGTAATAGATCTGATCTATTATTTAATACATACATTAGATGTAGTATAGAAATATGTTGATATGATCAACATGTAGTTCATGCTATATTTATATATTTTAATTTTTGATTTAATGCTATGTAGTAATCATGTAATAGAATCTTAGATCTAGAGATTCTCTAATTTTAAAAAATAATTTTGATTTATTTTAGTCTTCCACTGTATGATCTTGAAAAAGTTTCAAGATCTAACCCTGAAACCCTAGATCTGGTTCCTACAATTGGTATCAGAGCCTAGGTTCTTTATTACATAATTATTTATACATGCTTAGATTATTTCTTAGATTAAATCTAATTTATAATCTAATTATTAAATCTAAAATTAAAATTTCAGATCAATCACGAACTGCAATGTTGTCCTGCTGTAAGGTTTACCCCTTACAGTGCAAAGGTTGTCCTAGTTTGTGTAGATCTATCTTTAATCATAAATTTGTTAGATATGATCTAGATTAAATTTATAATTTATTAGATTTAAAAGATATTTAAATCTGAAATAAAATCTCTTTGTTAATAATTTTTATGCAAAAAAATTATTTAAAGTTGAAATTGTTTCAATTACATGAACCTGTTTAGATTAGATCTAAAGTTGTTTCATGTTTATTTCACTTGCATCTTGATTATGAATCAAACATGTAATATGGTTGGTAGAATCATATTGTAAAATTATTTTACAAATATAAAAATTATTTTTTGAAAAGTCGAACCCAACCCTCAGCCCAAAACTTAATTAAGAATTAAGAAGTTGTTTGATTAGGTTCTAGGATTGTGAATTGAAGAATCTAAGACACAAACCATAACACATTGGGTTAATGGGTTAGTGGGAATTAGGTCCATTAATTGGGTTAGACCTATGGTTAGATTAAAGATGGACTTAATTAGAGAATTGACTAAATCTAATCAATTGTTGTCTTAGATTAGGTCAAGGATTCTCTAGATCAATTACAATAGTTATAGTTGGTCAAGTCCATGTCTTTAACGAGAACCAAATGGACTTGATTCTTGGCTAAGCGGTCTAGCACGAACTGTTAGGTTGATCTAATCGAAACTAATTAAACCAGTTGGTGTCTAAGATAAACCAGACCGGTGATTTTTAATTGGGAGCCCGCTTACCTGGCCATTTCTGATGGTGTCTAAGGCAAGCTTTAGCAAACCCTCCCACTGATCGAACTTACCTAGCCTCTTGCTGAAATTATGTTTTGATCGGATCACTTGACTATTCGAGCTGACCCATGTCAGCTAGGTAAATCAGTGTGACTGATTTAGGTGCTCCTAGACCAGCCCTTTTAATGGTCTCCCTTAAGCTGACTTGGTGAAGCCAGTGGGAGGATCATGATAAGCTGGTTCAATGACCTCATCCTCTAAATTATTTAAATCTTCTAAAATTATTAGGTCCTTAAAATGATAAAGTTATGGAGATAACTGAGTCATAGTCTCCTATTAAGGTGTTTGATAATGAGTCCATTAACTCAATAATCATTGCAGACCCAAAGGCCTGGTGCTTGTTGACTAATGAAATTATCACTCATCATATGACGACTTGAAAGTATCTCTCTAATGGTGGTTAGGTGAGCCAACCAAAGTTGGGCTTAATCATTCGTTGGTTAGATACACCAAGTATGATCATGTTAATGGTTGGACCTAATCGGATCCTTACAGTGGAGGCCAAAGCCTACTAATTAGGTTTCTAGGGCAAAATTAAAATTACTAGAAATTGTTTAGAGAAACAATTGGTTATGAACCTACCCTTAGATGTACATGGGTTGGCCAACCAAAGTTGGGCTTGTGTGCAGTCTAAGTGGATTCTAGTACCCACTAAGGAATTAGGGTAATTCCTCGAATTAGAGGTAGAGGCTACCAATTCGAATAAAATAGTGGGAGAAACCTTTTGATTAAAGTCTAAATCTTTAGGTTTAATGAATCAATTACTAATTAGGTTATGGTTCTCCTTTGTGCAAATATGGCCACTTCCCTATCGCTCTGATCATTGTTGGACAATGATAAGTTGGTGGGACCCAACTTCGATAGCTGGTACCAAAAGTTAAAGATAGTCCTGAAGCATGAACGGATCCTATATGTGATAATGGATCCTGCACCTGAGGAGCCAGCTGCCAATGCACGTGGAACAGTCAGAGACACTTACCAGAAGTGGCTCAGTGATCGGACCATGGTGTGCTGTATCATGCTGGCTTCCATGAGCGACGAGTTCAGTCGTAGATTCGAGATGGCTCAGCCAAAGGACATGCTTCAAGTATTGGAAGATGCCTTTGGCACACTCGATGACGTAGAGAGGCACAAGACTAGTTGTGCCATCTTCAACACCAAAATGCGGGATGGTGCCTCTGTCACTGATCATGTATTGTACATGATCGAACTGATGGAACGATTGAGCAAGCTCGGCTTTCCCTTGCATGAGCAGCTTGGGAAAGATGCAATACTGAACTCGCTACCCAAGTCTTATCTCCCATTCCTCACTCATTATAGAATGACAAAGTCTGAAGTAAACTACCACGGATTACTGGGATTGCTTCAGAACTTTGAGAAGGATCACCAACTCCTCAAGGAGTCGGTGAAGTCAGTGGGAGGTTCGTCTTCTGGTTCTCGACCCTTTAAGAAAGGGAAGAAGAACAAGAAGAAGAAAGTGAAGAAGGTGCATGTTCAGGCTGGGACATCAGTGCAAGGCCAGACCAGAAAGATCAAGCTCGATAAGAGTCTATTCTACTAGCAAGCACCCTAGATTAGATAGTGTGTCAGATATCTACTTATGGCACTGTAGGCTAGGTCATATAAACAAGAACAGAATAAACAGGTTGACTCAAGAGAGAATCCTCGAAGTCAGTGATTGTGAATCACTTTCAACCTGTGAGTCCTGTCTTTTTGGTAAAATGACCAAGTCACCTTTTACTGAAAAAGGTGAGAGAGCTACTGAGCTCTTGGGCCTAGTACATAATGATGTATGCGAGCCCATGAGCATAGGTGCTAGAGGTGGATGTTTCTACTTCATAACTTTCATGGATGACCTATCCAGATATGGATATGTCTATCTGATGAAACATAAGTTGGATTCATTTGAAATGTTCAAACGATTCCGAAGTAAAGTAGAAAAATAAACTGGAAAGAGTATTAAAACTCTTCGATCTGATCGAGGAGGAGAATACCTTTCTAGTGAGTTTCTCACATATCTAGGAGAGAATGGGATTCTCTCCCAATGGACTCCTCCAGGAATACCACAGCATAATGGTGTGTCTGAAAGGAGGAATCGGACTCTGTTAGACATGGTCCTATCCATGATGGGTTTTGCTAGCTTGCTGATATCCTTCTGGGGATATGCACTCGAATTGGCCTGTTATCTGTTAAATAAGGTTCCAAGTAAGTCTATAATTAAGACTCCATATGAGATATGGACGGAACGTAAGCCAGCACTTTCACACCTTAGGGTCTGGGGGTGCCCGACCTATGTCAAACGATTAGTCACAGACAAACTTGGACCTAGGTCTGACAAATGCTCATTCATAGGGTACCCCAAAGAGATAAAAGAATATTTTTTCTACCATGCTGATGAACAAAAGGTGTTCATCAGCCTTAAGGCAATCTTTTTAGAAAAGGAGTTCCTTGGTGAAGGAACCGTTGCCTCTAAGGTTGAACTTGATGAAGTTCAACAGGTAGAAGGACCGACACCAATAGCTGAACCTGAGTTAGATATGATTAGATCAGATTCGGAGCCCAATGTACCTGCACCATTAAGGTGATTCGATAGAGTACCGCGTCAGTCAGATAGATACTATGGTTTCTTGGTCCGGGATGGTGATCCCATCGAACTTGATGAGAATAATGAGGATCCGATCACCTATATGGATGCAATGCAGAGATCTGATTTCGAGAAATGGCTTGAAGCCATGAAATTCGAAATGGAATCCATGAAGGTCAACGATGTATGGACATTGGTTGACCCACCTGAAGGGGTTAAACCCATTGGATGTAAATGGGTCTTCAAAAGGAAGAGGGGCACAGACGGAAAGGTGGAGACCTATAAAGCCCGTCTGGTCGCCAAGGGGTATCGTCAACATTATGATATTGACTATGACGAGATATTTTTTTCTGTGGCAATGCTCAAATCCATTCGGATAATGCTTGCAATAGCTGCCCATCTGGATTATGAGATCTGGCAGATGGATGTAAAGACAGCTTTTTTGAATGGAGAGCCGACCGAAGAGGTGTATATGATACAACCTGAGGAATTTACATCCACAGATGAGTCCAAAGTGTGCAAGCTTCAGAGATCCATTTATGGATTGAAGCAAGCTTCTCGAAGTTGGAACATGCACTTTGATAAGGTGATCAAAACGTATGGCTTCATTAAGAATGGAGAAGAGCCCTGCATCTATAAATGGGCAAATGGTCCAGTTGTGGTATTTCTTATCTTGTATGTGGATGACATTCTCTTAATCGGAAATGACATCCCTGCACTACAGGGAATAAAAGTTTGGTTGTCATCATAGTTCTCCATGAAGGACTTGGGTGAAGCATCCTACATCCTAGGGATGAAGATCTATAGGGATAGATCTAAAAAGATGCTTGGGTTATCCCAGTCCATGTACATAGACACTATGCTGAAGAGGTTCAGCATGGAGAATTCTAAGAAGGACTATCTACCGATAGGCCAAGAAATTTCTCTCTCTAAGAAGGATTGTCCGACAACTCCTGAAGAGAGAGAGCGTATGAGTAGAGTCCCATATGCTTCAACCGTGCGATCTATCATGTACGCCATGACATGTACAAGACCAGATGTGGCATACTCACTAGTAGTGAGTAGATACCAATCTGATCCTGGAAAAAATTACTGGAAAGTGGTTAAAGACATCCTTAAGTATTTGAGAAATACTAAGGACCAATGGTTGGTTTATGGCGAGTCAGATCTGAAACTTGTGGGGTTCACAGACTCTAGCTTCCAATCTGACCATGATGATAGCAGGAGCATGTCAGGTTATATCTTTACTCTGAATGATGGAGCCATCTGCTGGAAGAGTTTCAAGCAACATATTGTGGCGGACTCTGTTTGTGAAGCGGAGTACATTGCAGCATCAGATACCGCGAAGGAAGCTGTGTGACTAAAAAAATTCATCAACGAGCTCGGAGTAACACCCTCCCTCGATGGTCCGGTCCTGCTCTACTGCGACAGCACTGGTGCCATAGCTCAGGTGAAGGAACCCAAAGCACATCAGCGGACGAAGCACATCTTACGTTGCTTCCACCTGGTCTGAGAGATCGTGGATCGAGGTGACATTGACCTTCAGAAGATCGACGGAAAGGAGAACCTGGCTGACCCCTTCACTAAAGCCCTGGCAATAAAGGAGTTTGACAACCACAAGTCGAAGATGGGTATTAGATACTGTGCCGAGTGGCTTTAGGACAAGTGGGAGTTGTTGGGAAATGTATCCCAAAAAGCCAATCGTCAAGCTGTTGACGGTTGAGCAACCAAGTATTATAATTGATTTGTTAATAAATAAAATATATTTAACATTTTTATCATAAGCTTTCATCTTCAAATGAACTCTGTTGTTATGATGAAGTCCTTAGGACTATTTAGATTCGATAAAGAGAGGATTTATCGATTAGTCCTTAAAACAGTTCACGACCAAATGATAGGCTGTTAATAAGGACAACAGCTTCTATCGAGTATAGATCGCTGTAGGCCATATGGGTTGGTAGTCCTCTTAACCAAAGAGTGTGGAGACACTGATATGGTATACAGGTGAGATGTACTAGTACATCATCATTGAACATGACCAACTCCAGAGTATTCTGCTGTCGAGAATGTCTCTGATGGGATATAGGTATAAGTGTCCCTTAGACTTGAGATCGCCTCAGTGACTTGCAAGCAACTCACTGTGCTTTGGTACTGGACTAACTGAATTTCTAATTCAGAGATGGAAGGCTTCTGGGCACAGTCAAGTACTTGCGAAGTTAGAGTGTGATCGAGATGTGATTGACCACTCCAAGAATTGGAGAAGAATGAGTTGTTGTATTTCAATTTAGCAAAACTTTGGCCAGGGTAATCTATCAGATGGATTTGATATTTTAAAATATAATGTGGACAACCTGATCAAAGTTGATAGTTGAACTCTGGGATGTCCTATGATTATTTTAATCAAGGGGATAAATTATATGAAAACTATATCCGCATGGGTTCTAAGGATGTTGTTCTACACATTCGACCTATCCGGTCGTCGGGTACCATTGCTAGATGGTCACTTCGATTGGTACAGAAATTTATTTCTATACTACCAGCTTAGGTTCGAACCTATGAGGTCACACACATTAGAGTTCATGATCCGATCGGATGGTTGATCAATGATTAAGAATCATTCTAGGGTTAAATGATCAATACGATTGACATTTAACCCAGTGCAAGTGTTGCAGGAGGATCGATTAGCAATTCGATTGCTAATTGGCTTAATTTGATTAAGAGAATAGACTGAGATTAAGTCTAATTAAATATAATTTAATTAAATTTAGTTTGAGCTGGATTGGATCAAGTCCAATTGATTTATTGGATAAGCCAAGTGCAAGGAAAAACTAGTCCTAGTTCAACTAGGACTTGGGTCAATCTAATTTCTAATTTGATTAAAAAATTAAATCAGATTTAAATTTAATTTAATCTGATTAAATTAGGTTTTTAATTAGGTTAAGACCTATTTTAATTAGGTTGATCTAAATTTGGTTTGAGAAACTAAATTAAAACAAGTCATAAGATAGAATCCTAGTAAGACTAGGATTCCACCTTGCACCACATAAGCCTTCCCCACACCCTCTCTCTCATTCAACACCAATCTTCTCTTATTTTGTGTGACAAAAGCCCTCTCCCAGGTCTCTCCCATGTTCACAAAAGGTCTCCTCTCTTCTTTCTTACATGGAAGGTGGTTTGGATCAAATCAAAAAGGAATAAGTTTGGATTTCGAATTCTATGAGATAGAGTTTTAGAAATCCAAAACTCTTTCAATTTTGCATCAAATTTATCCAAATTTTTTTTGAAATTTTTATGGATTTTAGGGTATACATTGTGTACCCTTTGCTGATGATCCATGCACAAAAATATGAAGGAGGTTCTCAAGAGTTGGGCGCCCCTTATCTTGCCATGTTTGGATAAGCCTTGACTAGGTATTTGACCTAGACAAGTACTCTATCATATCTCTCTGTATAAAATGAGTTTCTTCATAAAAGTTTTGAAGGAGATAGAGATTTGAGATACCTTTGAGCCATCTAAAAATTAGAGAGAAAGACATTTGGGTCATGGAGATATAATAGACACAAGTTAGGGTATCTAGAGAGAGAAACGAGAAGAAGAAGAGGGTCTTCTTCTAGGGTTATTTGTTTTCATATCTTTCCTCCCTCCATCTTGAGTTTCCTGAGAGCGTCTCAGATCTGAAACTCTTTCTTCTACTTTTCATCTTTGGAAGAGTCCAGAATAAGAAGAAGGAGGCACCTGATCAACCATCAAAGAAGGATCAGCGCAGTACTAGCATACTGTGCGGATTTCCTGAAGCAAGACTTCTGATTGAGATTCGTGGGCTCATGTGGACGACTCCTAGAGGCCAGACATGTGTGCAGCTTGCAACATCATCCTCAAGCCCGGATCAGCAAGGTTAGAACATCTAACTTGCAAGGTAATAGATCTGATCTATTGTTTAATACATACATTAGATATAGTATAGAAATATGTTGATATGATCAACATGTAGTTCATGCTATATTTATATATTTTAATTTTTGATTTAATTCTATGTAATAATCATATAATAGGATCTTAGATCTAGGAATTCTCTGATTTTAGAAAATAATTTTGATTTATTTTAGTCTTCCGCTGTATGATCTTGAAAAAGTTTCAAGATCTAACCCTGAAACCTTGGATCTGGTTCCTACATCGGTGGTCGCTGGATTTCATAGGGATGGAGCCTCCCCTATTTTTTTTTTTTCCTCCATCAGAGTGGCCACATCTGGTGATGTGGCCTTGCTTTGGTCATTGAGGGCCAAAGCCAGCCCTACCAAAGCCACCTAGGCATTGCTGGAGAAGACCATGGCCGTGGGAGGAGGGTCGGCTTAAGAACCCCCCCTCCCTTATTTTAGTGAAGAAGAAAAGAGAAAATGAGAGCAAGAAAAATAAAAGAAAAGAAAAACAAAGAAAAGAAGGAAGAAAAGAGAGTTTTCTCTCTTTTTCTCTCCTCTCTCTGTCTTCTCTCTCTACTTTTTTTATCCATGAGTTTCTCTCTACTTTCTCTCTCTAAATTTTTTTTTCTCTTCATAAATTTATCTCTCTAAAATCTTATGGACTAGTGGAGAGTTTAGATATCTAGATAGCTCAGATCAATTGGTTGGCCCTAGGAGGGGTTCTTGACCAATGATGTTTAGGTGTTTATCCGTAATTTCTTTATATATAATTTTTATATTTGATCTTAATCATCTAGAGGTGCAACTGTTTACACAAGGTGCCAAGCGACATATCTTGATTCTGAGTTTGTAGATCAAGAAATTTGTGGATTTTTGTGTTTGGGTCACTCATCAATAGAGGTAAGGATCCCTTTACATAATCACCTATATATATATGATTTTTTTTGTTTTTTACATGATTACATTTTTGGTTTCATGTCCAATATATGAGTTTTTATTATATTTGTATCATCTGTTGACTATATTAATTGTTGGAAAACATGATATCTAGTTTTGAAATTGAACAAGAATGTAATACAATAATACTGAATAACTGTTGATTGAAAAAGAAGATTTGGACTAGCCATAATGTGGATTGCCGGTTATATACCAAATTGTGACATCTTGGATTGCCAGTCATGGGCCGAATTATGACACTCTGATTTGCCACTGTAGGCCGAAGCATGGCTAGTATGGATTGCCACAACGGGCCGAAGTATGACTAGTATGGATTACCACCATAGATCCAAGCATGGTTTGTGGTTTGCCAGTTACGGACTGAAGCATAACCATGATTAATCTAAATGAAAAGATAATGATTGATTTGGAAAAATATTAATGAAACATAATTTATGAGTCATATGAACATGAAAGGAAACCAACAGCATTTTCAAGCATGCTTTTCAAAAATTTTAACAGCAGAAGACATAAGATTAAACAATTTAATCTAAGGAACATGCTTTAGATTTAATCTAAAAATGCTTACCCTAAGATTTATAATATGTTATATTGCATATATGAGATCTGAAAATAAAAACAGCATGCAAGATCATATCCAGACCTGCTCTAATAGATCACATCTACTACATAGATCATACCTATAATAAATATGAGTTCAAAACTCATCACCTGAGCACGGATAGCAGATTACTATGTTTGAATCTCATGGTCTTGCTGGTTGCTCATAGTCATACAGGGTGTCCAACCTCTACAGATCATCCACTCAAAGCTTTGCACTGATCGATCTCCTCGAAAGTACCAGCTCACGTGAAGATTCTGTTGATGGCTGATTTGCTCCTCTCTTTAGATTTTTCAAACTCTTTCGAAATCAAAGACAGAGAAGGAGGATGTGGTGGTGGAAAAAGGGAGAAGAACTCTCTTCTCTCTTTATTTTTTCCACACCTGAAAACTCTAGATCTGATCTAGGTTTCTTACCCAAGAGAAGATAGATCTCCTCTAATCTCACACATCAAAGAAGGCAACCCCAAGACCTCATGCCCCAAGAGAAACCCTAACTCATGGTGAAAAGAATCTAAACTTTGTCACATAAATTCAAGATTTTTAATGTTGGCATGGAGAAAAGGATAAAGCCTAGTTCAAATCAAATCTGAACTAGGATAAAGATCAAGTTCCAAGTTGAATTCAAATCCAATTTGAATTCAGGTTGAACCAGGTTTTATCCTCATCCAATAGGGCGTGGAGAAGGGACGACAGCCATCTTTTTTGAGTGGAGTTTTCTCACACAAATTTTGAATTTGTGTTGAGAAATGTGGCATGGGTAAGGGTGGTTAGTGCTAGGAAGAGTCCAAGCTAGTTTGAACTCTTGGTTTTATCCATTTGGTTCCCATCCTAATCAAATTAGATTAAACCCAACTGGGTAACAAAACTTAATCTAATTAGGTACCATATGAACTAGATTAAATTGTAATCAAATTAGAATTTAATTAAGCCTAAGTTCTGATCAAATCAGAAATTCATCACCTTTAGTGATTGGATCATCTCATAACCTAATCGGATCAAACCTAATTGAATCTAATTCAATCAGACTTGAATAAAACTATATTACTCAATCAAATTGAGCTAATCAGCAATCTAATTGCTAATCAATCCTCCTATAATTCACTAACCCTTAACAAATTATTTTATCATGACTTTTGCATAAGGCTAACCATCAATCATATTTATGATTATATTTTAGAATGATTCTCAATTATTGATCAGCCACTTGATCAGACAGTAACTTTTTTTGAGTGTAACCCCATAGCTTCGAACTTAAGCTGATAATATAAAAATAAATTTCAATATCAATCGATGTGACCATCTAGCAATGGTACTCCAACTCCGGATAGGCCGAATGTTTGCAAAGCAACATTCAAGAATCTTGGACTATGATTTTTGTATAATTCATTTTTCTGATTCTAATGCTCAAGGTGACCAAGGGTTTCACTGTCAATCCTGAAAAAGTTATCAATATTATATTTCAATCTTTCAAATTCATCACATGGATTATCCTAGCTAAGGTTTTACTAAATTATAGTGAAGCACTAACTCCTAAAATCAGGAGCGGTCCATCCCATCTTGACTCACACATCGACTCAACAAATATTTGACTGTGCCCAAAAATCTTTCATCACTGAATTAAAAATTCAGATAGTCCGACATCAAAGTATAATGGTTGGTTGCAAGTCACCATGGTGATCTCAGATCGGAGGGACACTTATACCCATATCCTTCGTAAGCAACTCTTGATAGTAGAGTACTCTACAGTTGGATCACATTTAGTGAGATGCACTCCTATATCTCACCTACATGCCATACCAGTGTCACCATACTTTTTGGTTAAGAGGACAATCAATCCATAAGGCACACAATGATCTATACTTGATATAGCTATCGTCCTATTAATAGTATATCATTTGGTTGCGAACAAGTTTTAAGGATTAAATGATAAATCCTCCTTTATCAATTTAAAATAGTCCTAAAGACTTCATCACAATACAAGAGTTTATAAAAAAAGATGTACAACTTATGATGAAAAAATCAAATAATTTTTATTAATAAAAATTTATATACAATTACAAATATGAGCTCAACTGTCAACAGGCTGATGCTTGATTTTGAGATAATTTTTAACAACTCCCACTTGGACTAAAGCCAATCCATACAGTATCATATACCCATCTTTGACTTGTGATCATCGAACTTCTTGATTTTGAGGGCTTTAGTAAATAGATCGGTTAGATTCTTCTTTCCGTCGATCTTCTGAAGCTTGACATCACCTCGATCCATAATCTTTCTGACCATGTGGTAGCGATGCAGAATATGCTTGGTGCATTAATGGGACTTCAGTTCCTTCGCTTGAGCAATGATGCTAGTGCTATCATAGTACAGCAAGACCGAACCATTGATGGAGGGTGCCACTTTGAGCTCACCGATAAACTTTCGCAATCACATAGCTTCCTTCACAGCATCAGATGTCACGATATATTTCACCTCGCAAACTAAGTCAATAGTATGCTGCTTGAAACTTTTCCAATAGATTGCTCCACCATACAGGGTAAAGATGTATCCCGACATGCTCTTGCTATCGTCATGATCTGACTGAAAGTTGGAATCTATAAATTCTATAAGTTTCAAATCAGATTCTCCATAAACAAACCACTAATCTTTAGTATTTCTTAAATATTTAAGGATGGTCTTTACGATCTTCCAGTGGTTCTCACTTGAATCAGACTGATACATATTCACTACTCCTAGTGAGTAGAAAATATCTAGTCTTGTATATGTCATGGTATATATAATAGATCCCACTAACAAAATATATGAGATTCTACTCATTCGCTCTCTCTCTTGAGGAGTTGTCGGATAATTCCTCTTCAAAAGAAAATTTTTATGGCCTACCAGAAGACAGTCTTTCTTAGAATTCTCCATGCCAAATCACTTCAGCACGATATCGATGTATGTAGATTGGGATAATCCAAGCAACATCTTCAATCTATCTTTATAGATCTTCATTTCTAAGATGTAGGGTGTTTCTCTCAAATCCTTCATGGAGAACTAAGATGACAGCCAAACCTTTATTCCCTATAATGTAGGGATATCATTTTCGATTAAGAGAATATCATCTACATACAAAATAAGAAATATAACTATAAAACCATTTATCCACTTGCAAATGCAGGGTCCTTCTCTGTTCCTAACGAAGTCATATATTCTGATCACTTTATCAAAATGCATGTTCCAACTTCAAGATGCATGCTTCAATCTATAAATAGATCTCTGAAGTCTGCACACCTTAGACTCATCTATGGATGCAAATCCTTCAGGTTAGATCATATACATCTTTTTTTTCAGCTCTCCATTCAGAAAAATAATTTTTACATCCATTTGTCAGATTTTATAGTCTAGATGTGCCACTATTGCAAGCATAATCTGAATGGATTGAAATATTGCCATAGAAAAAAGTATTTTATCATAGTCAATACCATAATATTGATGATATCTCTTGGCAACCAGATGAACTTTATAGGTTTCCACCTTCCCGTTTATGCTCCTCTTCCTTTTGAAGATCCACTTACACCCTATGGGTTTTATCCCTTCTAGTGGATCAACTAATGTCCATACATCATTGACTTTCATAGACTCTATTTTAGACTTCATGGCCTCAAGCTACTTATCAAAGTCAGATCTCTATATTGCATCCATGTAGGTGATCAGATCCTCATTGTTCTTATTGAGTTCAACAGGATCACCATTTCAGATCAAAAAATCAGAGTATCTATCTGATTGATGTGGTACTCTATCGGATCTTCTTATTGGTACATCTATAATGGGCTCTATGTTTGATCTAATCAACTCTAGTTCGGTAGGTTCTTTAGACTGTATCGATTTTTCTACCTATCGAACTTCATCAAGTTCAATCGTAGAAATATTAGTTCCTTCTTCAAGGAACTCCTTTTCCAAAAAAGCAACCCTAAAGCTGACGAACATCTTTTGTTCATTAATAAGGTAGAAATAATACCTCTTAGTTTCTTTTAGATACCCAATAAAAAGATATTTATCAGACCTAGATCTAAGCTTGTCTATTTTCAAATGCTTGATATAAGTCAGACATCCCCAGATCCTAAGATGTGAGAGCACAGGCTTACGTCCAGTCGATATCTTATATGGTGTTTTACTTACAAATTTACTCAAAACCCTATTAAGTGCATAACAAGCCAACTCGAGTGCATATCCTCAAAAAAAGATCGATAGACTAGTAAAGCCTATCATGAATCGAACCATATCTAATAGGGTTTGATTCCTCCTTTCAAATACATCATTGTATTGTGGTATCCCAAGAGAGATCCACTGCGAGAGAATTTCATTCTCTCTTAGATATGTCAGAAAGTCACTAGAGAGGTATTTACCCCCTCGATCAGGCCGAAGAGTTTTAATACTTTTTTCAATTTATTTCTCTATCTCATTAGGGAATCGTTTGAATATTTCAAACAATTCAGACTTGTGCTTCATCAAGTAGACGTACTCATATCTAGATAGGTCATTAGTGAACATAATGAAATAGTAATACCCATCTTTAGCACTTATGTTCATGGGTCTACATACATCAGTATGTACGAGACTTAAAACTTCACAGGCTCATTCATCTTTTTCAGTAAAAGATGACTTTGTCATCTTTTCAAGAAGACAAAACTCACAGGTTGGCAATGATTCATAATTATTGACTTCGAAGATTTTCTCTTGGATCAATCTGCTCATCCTATTCTTGTTGATATGACTTAGCCTACAATACCAAAGATAGGCATCCAAGACATTATCTATCCTAGGATCTTTATTTGATGTATATATTACACTAGGCCATGATACAATGTAAATGTCATTGTTTAATTGTTCATCCATCACAATAACACCATTCAAAATGATATCACAAGAATCTTTCTTTATTAAAATTTTATGACTATTCTTAGCCAAAAGGCTTACAGAAATTACATTCAATAAAAAACTAGGACAAAAATAACAATCACTAAGAACAACCACACATGTAACAAAATAAGTATATATACAATCATATAAAATATCATATAAAAATATATACATCTATACAAAATAAAACTCCACATGCCAAGTCATATCATATACCTGCAATAGATTAAAAAATTAAGTTAGTAAACTAATTATTTACTAAATGATGAAAGTATATAGATTAATAATAATAAAAAATAATATCGATTATAGGAGGACACCCAACATCATCATCAGTGGAGTATCATCATGGGCATCGGTAGGGATGTCGAAAGGTAGTGGGGGAGGCATGGGTGACCTAACTCATCAAGCTTCATCTCAAATGCTACAAGCTGGGACCTAAGCTCAACATTGTCACGCTGTAGGGCTGCTATATCTTTCTGGGAGCTACAGCGCTCCTCCTCAGCTCGACACATCTCCTCCTTATGTCTCCTCTCTACCTCACAGAGATGAGCATCACAAGAAACATGTGATGCTCTAGAGGAGTTGGAGGCCGCAACTGCATATCCCAACCTCGTAATATAATTGGATCTCCTACCAAGCACCTTATCACAAATATTGTCATCTGTGGGTGGGGTGGACCCCTCAACGGTGGGCTGGGATCGTATCTCCATCATCTGCTCTTAATTAAAGAAAAAAATAGATATAATCAAAAGTCTAAACTTCATAATGAAATTGAAACATAGTACTTAATCAATTAATACTTACATGCCTTTCCCTAGTCTCAGGAAGCCACTCCCCCATCGTTAGATGATGGATCCTCTGGTAGACGTCAATCTGTCCAGACAACTATCCCTCTAAAATTTATAAATGTAAGTATACAGATACACACATATTCTAAAAATCATTAGAGATGTATGTATGTATTCTTACCAGCTCATACTAATGCTGTGCAAATGACTTCAATTCACCATAATGCATCACTGTGAGCCTCGATAGGTTTTGTGCATTCTTTCACAAAAGGCCTAATAAGTAAATGCATTCAAGATATTAGTGAACATATTATACCACATCAATTCAATAATGTATATTTTTATTATATATAATAGTTATACGCGATATACAAGATCCTCGTACTTGTTGCAGAGGAGATCCCAGTCAGGGTGTGAAACATTCTTGTGGGGTGTCTCATGTGCCGCCGTCGCTCCACGTGCACTGGAGACCTCCTTCTCATGGCTATGGAGGTCATATCTGAATCCCTTAAGCAATCTCTCCATATGCCTAAGGATAGCCTCTCGCATGCATGAGATATCAATCTCCTCGATATCAAAGTCATGCTACACAAATAATATACAACATATAAGATTTTAAAAAAATAAAAGTTAAGTACTTATCAAATTAAATATAAAATAAATAAAAAGATCTATATTTAAAAAATATAATCTAATTTATATTTAGTTACCAATAAATGATTGAGGAGGATCTACTTCTATGGCTCCAAAACTCTCTACCAATTGAACATCATCAGGAGAGCGTATGCTCGAACAATGATGCCAACCTTGCATACGACAGATCCCTGATGTGGCACTGAACTGAATGATATATTCCAATGGGTTGACAACCCTCATCCTCTCCCCAGGATGTGCCCTCCTCCACTCCTCCAGCTTCTCATTTATGGCGGCTCCACGAGTATTAGCTGCAGCAAAATAAAAGCTTAAAATCAGTTATTTATACATGATAAAAATTTAAAGTAAATTAAATATAAAAAATTATAATATATAAAATCAATCTATCATGGCAAAAGATGATGTGCTTGCCTCAGTAGCCACATGCTAAGATGAGGAGATACCGACATCTCCGTGTGGGTCTCTCCCATCAAATGGTCCTCCCGATTGCATAGCATAAAATCAGTTATTTATACATGATTAAAGTAAATTAAATATAAAAAATTATAATACATAAAATCAACCTGTCATGGCAAGAGATGATGTGCCTATCTCTAGATGACTTGACTGCTGCTCAGATGGAGATGCATCGACATCTCCATGTAGCCCTCTTCACTCAAATAGTCCTCTTGGTGGCATAGCTTAAAATCAGTTATTTATACATAATAAAAAAATAAAAATAAATTAAATATAAAAAATAATAATATATAAAATCAATCTGTCATCGTAGGAGTTGATGTGGCTGCCTCATATCCACATGGACCCATCCTATGCGGTCGTCCTACTGGTGCCATGCCTGTATCAAACAATATATTAGAGATAGTACAATATAGATAAAAAATTATATCAATACTAAATGATATATGAAATATAAAATATATGATTTTTTTTAAAAAATTATATATTATTATTCAATATCTATATCTTCATCAAGAGGATTATCAACATCTTCATCGTCATAATCCACCAATGTATAATCTTCCTCACCATTATGTATGAAGTTGTTATCATTGTCATCATCATCCTCCGACACATTCAGATTTAATTCACTGACATCAACATTATCAGATTGCACGTCATTCCTAATCAGAGGAGATGTTCTTCCAATATCGACACTGTACTATCCCAAGTTTGCTATATTCTGTTCCTCTTGAAAGAAATCCTCATTTGCTTCTATCTTAGAATGAATATTTATGTCATAAACATCTCTTGGTGCAATCCTTTGTACAACATGCCATTCACCTTTATATCTCGTATCCTTTAGGTATATTATTTTTATTATTTTTATTAATAAATTATTAATTTTTAAAAATTAATTTTTTTTTCTTCTCTTCTCCTTCCCCCACACACCACAACCCCCCAACCCTGACCACTCCACCCCTGTTTTCCCGACCATCCGCCCCCAGCCCTGAATGCCATCTCCTCCCCCTCAGGCCCCGACGGTCTGCCCCTGACCTCTGCACGACTAGGCCCCCTCCTCCCCTCTAGGCCCCAGCGATCGTATATGGGAACACAAAACCACCCGCTGGTCCTCTGCCCCTGACCCCGACAGTCGTCCCCTCCCCCCGGGCCCTGGTGGTCCATCTCCAGCCTCCGCACGACTAGCCCCCTCCCCTCGGGCTCCGACTGTCGTTTACAGGAACACAAAACCACCCCCTCGAGCCCCGACAGGTGTCTGTAGGAACACAAAACCCCCGATCCTCCGCCCCTAGCCTCAGCAGCTGTCCCCTCCCCCCCGAGCCCTGGCAGTCAGCTCCCCTCCCCTCGAGCCCCGACAGGTGTCTGTCGGAACACAAACCCCCGATCCTCCGCCCCTAGCCTCAGCAGCTGTCCCTCCCCCCAAGCCCCAACGGTCTGCTCCCCTCCCCCCCTTAGGATCCGGTTGTCCCCTCCCCCACTCCTCCCTTCCCTATGGAACCAAAAAAAATTACCTTCTACAATCGGCAGTGACAACTAATGCCAGTGACGATCGACGATGAGAGTGGCGACGGTCGAAAGAGAGGGAGGGAGAGAGGGAAATGGGGCGGCAGTGGTGGTTCGGCGGAGAAATAGAGTTCAGGGAAGTGTGGGGGCGAGAGACAAAAACACACGGAGGGAATGGCATCGACAAGATTTTTTTATTCAAAACTATTTACGGACACAAATTTGGCATAGAAAATAATGCCTTATTATCTACGTAAATTTTAACATCAGCAAATAAGATATTTGCCTATGCTAAATTTGCATTGGCAAACATTTTACTAAAATTAAAAAATTAATAAAAAATAAAATCTTTGGTAATGCTAATTTAGCATAGAAATTGTTTAAATGATCTACATAAGATATAAGCATAGGTAATTACATTATTGCCTACGTAAATTTTGCATCAGAAAATATTTTTCTTTTTATTTAATTTTTTTATTTCTTGCAAATAATTTATCGTTATCTAAATAGCCAGTATAATTTTAAAATTTAAAGTTGATCTTCACCGTTCATTATCTAAATAATTATAGTTAGAGTATCATCACAAAAGACCATCTCGATCTAGTAGCCCTAGCTATCTCGATCAATAAAATTTGATTTCGATGGTCATGAATGACTGTATGATGATCTGATATATAGAGACCACCAATGTGTCTAAAATTTTGTAACGATGATCTCGATGATATTTATAGCATACTATTAAAATTTTACTTTAATCACATATTATTATCATGGTCAATTTATCATGGGATGATTTCAACTGTTAAATAAAAAATGAGTAATCAAAAGGCCAAACAGCATCCGATTAAGGTGCTTTTTTAGATAAATGAGCTTTGCTACTACTTTTATTATTTGTATAGTGATGATCATAAAATCTAAACCATACATATATGAACCATCCATGTTAAGTAGTTCTTACAAAATATAAGTATAATTACTTAAGGACCTTAAGAATGAGTATCAAGAGACATAGTTTTGGATCATTTATATACGTGCGATTTAAATTTTATGATCACTACCATACAAACAATCAAAGTATAGCAAAGATTATTTATCTAAAAATTTGCCTTATAATCGGATGCCGTTTGGCCATTTGATCACTCATTTTTTATTTAACGATCGAAATGATTTTGGGTTAAATTGACTATGATAATGATATCCGATTGAAATAAAATTTTGATAGTATGCTACAAATATCACTGAGATCATCATTGCAAGTTTTTGGATCTATCGATGGTCTGTATCTATCAGATCATCATGTGATCGTTCATGACACTCAAAATTAAATTTTATTGATCAACACAGTTAGGGCTATCAGATCGATGTGGACTTTTGTAATAATATTCTAATGATAATTATTTAGATAATAAATTATAAAAATAGACTTTAAATTTTAAAATTATACCAACAAAATATTTGTAAAAAAAATTAATTAAAAAGAAAAATATTTGTTGATGCAAGATTGAAGCGTAGGAAATTAGATTTGTTGCCAATGCAACTTTTGCATCGACAAATTATTTTTTTAATTAATTTTTTTTATTTTGAGAAAATATTTTCTGATGCAAATTTGTATAGGCAATAAGGCCTAATTTCCTACGCTTTCATCTTGCATAGGTAATTAAATTAATTGCCAATGCTAACTTTGCGTCAGTAAATAATTTTATTTTTATTATTTTTTTATTTTTATAAGATACTTGTCGACATAAAATTAGCATCAGAAATTAGTATAATTACCTATGTAGGACTCAAGCGTAGGTAATTAGGCCTTATTGCCTATGCAAATTTTGCATCGACAAACATTTTGCTTTTTCATTAATTTTTTTATTTTGAAAAAATATTTGTGGACATAATATTTGTGTAAGCAATAAGGTCTAATTGCCTATGCTACCCTCCTACATAGGTAACTAAAAAAATTGGCGATGCTAATTTAATATCGACAAATAATTTTACTTTTTATTAATTTTTTTATTTTCATAAATCATTTTCTGATGCTAATTTTGCATTAGTAATTAATCTAATTACCTACGCAAGTGTAAAACAAAGACAATTAGGACTTATTGCCTACATAACATTTATGTAGATAAATATTTTTTTAATTATTTTTTTTATTTTGAAAAAAATATTTTTTGATGCAAAATTACATAGGCAATAATCTAATTACCTACGTTTCCCTCTTGCATAGGTAATTAGAGTAATTGCCGATGTCAAATTTTATATCGACAAATGATTTTATTTTTTTATTAATTTTTTATTTTCATAAAATATTTGCCGACTCTAATTTTGCATCGGCAATTACTTAATTACCTACGCAAGAGGAAAGTGTAGGCAATTAGGTCATATTGCCTACGTAAATTTACATAGGCAAATATTTTTTTAATTAATTTTTTTATTTTAAAAAATATTTATCGATATAAAATTTGTGTAGGCAATAAATCATAATTGTCTACGCTTTCCTCTAGTGTAGGTAATTAGAATAATTATCGATGTAAAATTTTTCATTGACAAATGGTTTTATTTTTTATTAATTTTTTATTTTTGTCAAATATTTGCTAACACTAATTATGTATCGATAATTATTCTAATTTCTTACACAAGAGGAAAGCATAGGCAATTAAGACTTATTACCTACATAAATTTGTGTAGGCAAATAATTTTTTTTAATTATTTTTTTTATTTTAGAAAAATATTTATGGATGTAAAGTTTGCGTAGGCAATATGCCTAATTGCCTATGCTTCTTTTTTGCATAGGTAATTAGATTAATTGCTGACGCTAATTTTGCATTGGTAAAAATTTTTTCAAAATAAAAAATTAATACCACCCATTATCGATGCTTTTGGTTTCAATGTCGATGCTATATTTTCATCGATAATTATTTTTTACGACATATTTTAATAAGCGTAGCTAGTTACTTTGCTTTTTTCAACATTTATTATTTTGCATAGCTAATTGTGCTCTTTACCTACATAAAAATTTATGTAGGTAAATCATGCATCGGCAAAAGCCCTATTTTTTGTAGTAATTGAATACAAGCTTCATAATTTCTAAAGCTAGAATTGGAACAGATCTTTTATCTCTAACATTCATAAAATCTCCTACTAACCTGAAGTCCCTGTAATAAATTGTAAATATTAATAGAACTACCAATATCTAATACCAAGGTCATAGTATCACAAATAGAGAAGTTGCAAGGTGTTATCATATAATTATCTTGCCTAGCAACTACTTGCTTCTTCTTTTATTTAACCTATTTGGGTCAAGAGAGGCAATGTATTGAGGACAGTTTTCTTCCAATGATCTTACTTGTTATAGTAGAAGTACTCTGCCTGACTCTGGTTAGACTTGAACTATTTGGTTTGACCCCTAGCATGCTGCACCTTTTTAATTTTTTTTTTCTCTTTCTTAAAAAGATGATGCCCCATCGAAGAAGATTCTTCCACTAAATTCACCAACTTCTTATAGACTTGGTGATTTTTCTTAAAATTCTATAGTAACCCCAACAAACTATGGTAGTTGACTGTAGGCTTCATTATTCTAATGACTGAGAAAGAAAAGATAAGACTTTGGTAGAGAATTCAAAATCGCATCTTTCTCAGACTGTTCATGTAAGGAAAAGTCGAGCTTGCTCAGGCACTTGGTCTATTCGATCATGTACAATATATGATCGATGACCAATGCTCCCTCCCTCATTCGAGTGTTGAAGACAGCACAACTAGTCTTGTATTGCTCAACATCGTCGGGAGTACCGAAAGATTCATTCAACACTTGCAACATCTTCTCCGATTGAGCATCCTCAAATTTACGGCTGAACTCATCGTTCATTGCAGCCCGCATAATGCAACACACCATGGTGCGATCGTTGAGTCACTCTGATAAATATCTCTATCATACCGCATGCGTTCAGGGCAGGTACCTCTGATATCGGATCTGTTAGTACTTACAAGGTCTGCTTGTGCTCCAGAACTATCTTCAATTTCTAATACCAGCTATCAAAATTAGGTTCCATCAACTTATCACTGTCCAACAATGATTGGAGCGATAAGGTGGTGGCCATAACTACATAAGAGAAAAATTAAAAATCTAATTAGTATATGAATTATTAAGCCTAAAGATTGAGACTTTAGTCTAAAGGTTTCCTACTATTTATATAAATTGGTAGCCTCTATCTCTAAATTTAAAAAATTATCTTAATTCTTTAGTGAGTACTAAAATTCACACAGATTAGACATGGAGCCGACTTTGGCCGGCTATAGATGCCTATGGATAAGTTTTAACCATTATTTTTCTAAACAACTTCTAGTAATTAATTTTGCCCCAAATTATTTTTCAATAGACTTTGGCTTTCTTTGCAAGTCTGATTAGGTTTAACAATTAACATGACCATACTCAGTGCATCTAACTAATGAATGATTAGTCTTGATTTTGGTCGGCCAACCTGACCACCTATCAGAGAGACACGACTAAGTTATCATATTATGAATGATAATTTCAATAGTAGATAAGCATCAGGTCTTTAGGCCTCTAGTGATTATTAAACTAATGGATCCATTATCACTTAACTTCATTGGAGGCTATGATCTAGTTATTCCTATAACTATTTTATTTTATAGATCAAATAATTTAAAGATTTAATTAACGTAATTTAAAAAAAGAGAAGAGACTGACCAACTAATCATAATCCTCCTACTGACTTTACTAAGTCAGATCAAAGAAGACTAGATACAAGCCAGTCCATGGGCACCTAAATCAGTCATACTGATTTTTTTAATAATATGGGTCAACTCGAATCACTTAGCGATCTAATCAAAATATAATTCATCATGTTAGCTAGGTAAGTGAGATCGGTGGGAGAAATATGCCATTAACTCGCCATAGACTCAATCTAGATGAGTAGCTTTCAATTAATGATCACCGATCAAAACTGCCAAACTTACCTTCGACACCAACTGATTAATTAATTTTGATTTGATTAGCCTAATGACTCAAGCTCGACCACGAGCCACAATCAAGATCCATCTAGTCTAATCAAGATATGGACTTGACCAACTATCATTATTATATTGGTTCTAAAGAAATCTTGATTTAATCTAATTCAATTTTTTGTTAGATTTAATAATTTTTCTATTTAGTCTATTTGATTCTAACCTTAGGTCTAACCTAATTAAGAGGATCTGATTTGAGCTAACCCATGCCCCCATATTTTATACAATATCATTAGATCTTCAATTCATAATTCTAAATCTAAATGATTCAACTCTTAATTCATAATTAAGTATGTAATCAATATGAGTTTAGGTTGGGTTTGAAATAATTTTAATTTATAAATATTTTACATCATTTTATACAAAAATTTTGTATTTTGAAACTTAGTCAACTCATCCTTGGACTGAGCTGGCTCACTAACTAGGTCGACTAAGTCTGCAACTTAGTTGACTCACTGTAAATAAATAGTAATCTATTCCATCCATCTGCTGTAACTGGATCGGCTCAATTAGAAATTGAGTCGACTAAATTAGGGGACTGAGTCGGCTCAGCATGTGTGCCAGCAACTTTTGCAAAGTTTCAGTTTTAAAAAATTTTATATAAACAAAAATAAAATCAATCATAAATGAACTTTTAGATCTAATCTAAATTTTTTATGATTTTAAATTTTATTTTTTATAATTAAAATAATTTTAATCATAAAAATTAGATATTTTACTTTTCATACAATTTTTATCACATACAACAAATCTAAGATTTTTAGATCTAGGGTTTTGTAGAAAAATAAATTTTTTCTTTGCATTCTTCATCATCGGATATAATCATATGGCACCCCTACACACCATAAGAGCACCCCATCGATGGAAAGAGAGGACCTTTAAATCCTTCTTGCTTCTAGAACCGGATGGTCTAATGATAAACCCAATCAGAGTAGTTGCTACTAGGATCATCTAATCTAATCATATCACATATGAGACAGATCAAAATCAGATCTTGATCATAAAAATTATTTAGATCTAATCTAAATAATAAAATCAGATTTATATATGCAAATATAATATATCATAATGAACCTAGGCTCTGATACCATTGAAAGAAAACCGACAAGCATTTCAAGCATGTTTTCAAAAATTTTAACACCAGAAGACATAAGATTAAACAATTTAACCTAAGGAACATGCTTTAGATCTAATCTAAAAATATCTACCCTAGGATCTATAACATGTTATATTGCATATATGAGATCTAAAAATAAAAATAGCATGCAAGATCATATCTAGACATACTCTACACTACAAGGGAAGGAATTTTTAGTGACGAAATTATTTGCAATGGATAGAATTTCCATCGCAAATAATAATGTCAATGACGGTAAAAAATTTCATTGATAATAAAACTATTTACGATGACTAAGTTTTTTTATCATAAATAAAAATAATTAATGATGAAAATATTGCTTGCATCATAATAAATAGAATATTTGTGACAAAAATTTTTATTGTAAATAAAAAAATATTTTTTCAATAAAAAATATAGAGATATTATCGATGAAATTATTTTCATCAAAAATACTAAAAATTTTTTTTGATGAAATCGGGTTTTGCATCATCAATAATGTTATTTATGATAAAATTTTTTCATCACTATAAGTCAAAAAAAATTAAAAATTAGATATTTTTAATTATTTATGATGTAAATTTTAGTCACAAATAATTTGACTATTTGCGATGAATAAAGATTTTTTATCATAAATTACAAGTATTAATGATGGATAATTTCATCATTAATAGTTTAAAAAGTTAGATAAATTAAAAATTTAAACAAAATAATTATTTGTGATGAAAATAAAATGTCGTAGATAACAAAATATTTTTGACAAAAATAAAAATTTCTATCAAAAAATATGAGACATTTACAATGAAATATTTTATCACTAATAATTAAGAAATTAAACAAATATAAAATTTCAAAAAGTAAGTTATTTGTGATGCTAATAAGCTTTTTTCTTGACAAATTTTTAGATGGAAAAAATTTTTAAATGAAAACTAGTCATTTTCTAATGATGAAAATATTTCCATCTCTAATATAAATATTAGTGATAGAAAACTTTTTTCATCGCAAATATTCAAATTTTAAAAATTTAAAAATAAAAGATAATTTGCAATGAAGTATTTTCATCGTAAATAATGAACTATTTATGATGATAAATCATATTATCATCATAAATCTTTGATTATTAATGATAAATTATTTTCATCATTAATATTTAAAAAATTAATTTTAAATTTAAAAAACTAAATTATTAGTGATGCAATAAGCTTTTTTCATCGTTAAAATGAGTTTTAACGATGGAATATTTCATCGCTAATGGTTTAAAATTTTAAAAATTTAAAAAAGCTTTCATATTGAAAGATATATTATAATAAATATTACTATATTTATAAAAAATTATAAGATAGTTTTAAAAAATAATATGTGTAAAATAAAGTTATATAGAATATCAAGATATGTGTATATAAAAGGCATATGAAAAGTCATGGCCTATGAAAATTATGTTGTCGCAAATGTTGGGGCATGGGAGGGTCAAAGTGGATGGGGTTGATGAAGGCATGCTCGAGGTGATTACTTTTATTTCTATTCCTACTTTTTATCATGGTGTTTTTTCTTGTGGTTTTTGTCATTCTAATATGCCTTTCTCGAGACTCTAATTGTTTACATTCAAAAGTTATGTTTTCAACCTTTAGTTTTGATCTAAAAATAAGATAGATAAATATCAATTTATTTAGTGCAAGATATAAAATATTATTCTATTTATATTATATAAAGTAACATACAATTTTGTATATATAAATAAATATATAATATTAGTTTGGAGTAAAATGAGTATGTCAATTAAAATCTTTCCTATCTTTGTTTGATTACTCCATTTTGTGTTTTGAGGTTGCCCTCTCCAAAATATCCCTAGATCCCCAAAAACGGAGGTAAGATTTGATCCCATTTTAGTTGATCCAACAACCAAAGACTTTACCAACTTAATATGTGTATATATATACATATATACATACACAAACACACACACATATATATATATATATATACATAGACACACATATATATATACACATATACATACATACATACATACATACATACATATATATATATATATATATATATATATATATATATATATATATATGTATGTATATATATACATATATCGCATGTATCATTGTATTATCCAAATCAAAAAAAAATTTTTTTGAATGATTATTAGCGACGGAATAAAATTTTCATCGCTAATTATAAAAATAGAGATGAAACAAATTATTTTCATCATAAATAATTTTTTCTCGGGGCGTGAATTTTTTCAGTGAAAAATTTTTTTATGGCGGAAATTATTAGCGACAAAAATTTTTTTCCATCGCTAATAACATTATTAGAGATGAAAATATATTTTTTATCATAAATATTATTTTTGTTCAATTTATTTGTGATGAAAATAAATTATTGACGATGAAAAATTATGTTGCTAATACCCCGCGTCCCTTCAGGTCCCATCAGAAATCCATTTTTCTTCCTCTTCCCCTCCCACAGCGTTTGGTCTCCCGCATTCTTCTCCCTGCCTCCCGCATTCTTCTCCCAGCCTCCCTGCCTCCTGCATCCCCTCCGGCTTCCTCCACCATCCGGAGCTCTTTCGCCATCGCCGCTGCCGTCGAGGTGAGTCGTGTTGAGCTTTGTTTTTTGGGTTGTGTTCGGGCAGAAAATGAGGATGGGGAACGGCATGGGGCTAGCGTGCCATAGTCGGTGTGCCGGGCACGGTGCCGACGAGCTAGGGATGGCCGCCTGGGTTGGGACGGTGGTTTGCAGTTGCGTGGGGCCTGCGAGCATGCAGGCCTATGGGCCGCGGCCACACAGCGATCGGTGTGCTGCGGCCGGTGTGCTGTTGACGGCCACCTGGATCGGGATGGCAGGCCTGCGTGCCTGCATGCCGGGACCGGCGTGCCAGGCATAGTGCCAACGTGCTGGGGACAGCCGCCTGGGCCAAGATGGCGGCCCGCGACCGTGTGGGGCCTGCAGGCCTACAAGCCACGGCCACACAGTGGCGGCATTCCACTGTCAGTGTGCTAGGGACGGCCGCCTAGGCCGAGATGGCGGGCCTGCATGCCTATGTGCCGGGGCCTACATGCCAGGACCGACATGCCGGGCACGGTGCCGGTGCATCGTGGCCTGCATGCCACGGCCAACCTGCGTGTCGGGGCCTGGGGTTGGGGTGGGGCGGGTCGGGCTGGATCGGGTCGGGTCGGGTCGGGCTGGGGCTGGTCGGGTGGAGTCGAGTCGGGTCAGGTTGGGCCAAGTCAGGCCAGGATAGGGTGGGTCGGGCAGGGTCGGGTCGGGCTGGGGCGAGTTGGGTGGAGTCGGGTCCGATCGGGTCGGGTTGGGGCGAGTCAGGTGGAGCCAAGTCGGGTCGGGCTAGGGTGGGTCGGGCTAGGGTGTGTCGGGTGGAGCTAGGGTGGGTCGGGTTCGGTCTGTGCTGGGTCGGGGATGGTCGGGTCTGGGCCGAGTCGGTTTAGGGTCGGGCCAGGATGAGGCAGGTTGGGCCTGATCGAGTTGAGCTGGGGCGGGTCGGGTGGAGCTAGGGTGGGTCGGGTCGGGTCGGGTCCGGTCTGTGCCAGGTCAGGGATGGTAGGGTCTGGGCTAGGTTGGTTCCGGGTCAGGCCGAGATGAGGCGAGTCGGGCCAGGTCAAGTCGGGTTGGGGCAAGTCGGGTGGAGCCGGGTTGGGTCGAGTCGGGGTGGGTCGGGTGGAGCTGAGGCGGGTCGGGTCGGGCTGGGGCAAGTCGGGTGGAGCTGAGTCGGGTCGGGCTTGGGCGGGTTAGGTGGAGCTAGGGCGGGTCGGGTTCGGTCCGGCCCATGCCGGGTCGAGGATGGTAGGGTCCGGGCTGGGTCAGTTCTGGTTCAGGCCAGGATGATGCGGGTCGGGCCAGGTCGAGTCAGCCTAGGGTGAGTTGGGTGGAACCGGGCCGGGTCGGGTCGGGGGGGATCGGGTGGAGCCGGGATGGGTCGGGTGTTAGATGTGTGCCATAGATGCCAGATCGGCTGACACATTCTTATACAGATCTAAGGACAAATTTATAATTTTGACTATAAATGAGTAAAAGGGTTATTCTTCTATCACATTGTGTACATTGTGTCTGTGATACATCCTTTGAGTTAGTGGGAATGTAAATTCATATTTTCAAGAGTTAAAAATTTAAGGCATGAATTTACATAACTAACTCATAAACAGCTCCTGACCATAGGATCATCACGAGGATGGTGATCGATCCGGAAGGTTGGTATATGATCGCTTTCTTAGGGTAGATGTGTCTTAAGTCTACGATGTGGAGACACCGGAGTGAGAGTACAGATATTCATTGAGAATGAGAGTACTGAGCTTGACCACTTCGAGCAATCATAAGGAAGTCTACCTTCTCGTCGATGACTAGCTCGATGCTGTAGTTGTGTGTCTAGTTCTTTGACCTGAGATGCATCGACAGTTCACCTTGAGTGTGTTATAGTTTGACTACACCATAACTCGATCTCCTAGCCATTCAGAACCCTGAGGTGTATGTTGGCTGTAGCATATTCATTGTAGGAACTAGGTCGCACCAAGATGGGATCTATCAACCTCGGTAGATGAGAGAAGTAGTCCTATGGTGATCGAAAGATTGAGTCCTTAAGCCCATGGCCCTGGCAGAGTGAAATAATAGAAAAAAGTTTTTCATTAAGATTTCACATCAAACTCGGATCGATCGATTAATTCATATGACTGATGTTGGGTTTGACGAGATCACCTTAACCCTATTCAGTCGGGACTCATGATAGAGAAACTCAATCATATAGGTAGCTGCACCGAGAGATTCATCTTCAGTTCTAATGGGTTGCCACCATATACTGCTAGATGTCACTAGTGGATTTTGGGAGCAATTAAAATGATATTGATGATCGATCATTCTAATTGTCTGAATCAGAAGAGTTCTGATCTATCGAAAGGAGTTTCGATGATGTCGATGATGAGATCACGACATATCTCATTACCATATGGAATTGAACCTAACTGGATCACACAAATAAAGGTAAGGGTCTGGATGTCATCAATTGGGCTAACTCAATTGATTTGGATAAGATCCAATTAGATTCAAGGAAATCGTGCTAGCACACAATTGAGCCTAACTTTCTCCTCGTGTAATCTTTTCTGTCTCTACTGAGCTAAATCTGATTCAACTCATCCAGAGAACCTTAGGAAGGTTTCTCTCAGTCTAAATAAAGTTTGTCCAGCTCAAAAAAGGCTTGTCTTTATTCATGAGATGAATTTAAGACAACACCTGCTAATTCCTACCACCTGCCAATTTCATTTTAGGATATCTGTCAAAAGTTGACATATGGGTCTTAAACTGAAGAGGGCTCATTGGAGAATTTTTGTAGAGTGTCCACATGTCAAAACCTAATTGAATTGGGTGCCATAATCAAATTATGGAATGAGTCCAATTGGATCAAAGTGGGTGCCCCAAATGGATAAGAACCAAAGAGTCCTGATAAACTTGGACTCTTTGGTGCCACCTTGATTGAGCTTATCCATTGTTGGCACCAACTTTGGAGAGAGGGTGGGGTTTTTATTTGATGTGATCAGATGACATCACTCCACCAATTAGAATTTTTTTAGAATTTTTTTAGAATTTATTAGAATTTTTTGATTGGTTGAATGATGTGGCACTGCAAAGCATACAGGGTCTATATAAACCCTGCTGCACCTAGGGTTTCATAGAGGAAATTATTTTATGCACAAAACCCAATAGCTGCAGCCCCCTACCCTCTTCTCCATGTCCTACCTACTCTTCTTCCTCCCCTCTTTACGTCCAAAAAGTTGGACATCCATATAGCAGAGATCTAAGGCGTGGTGACGCCTGGAACAGAAGGCTGCAGGACATCTTCGACAGGCTACTGCTCCAACTTCAGAAGAAGTTCTGAAGTACTTTCAAATCAGATAAAGATCTAATTTTTGGAGCATAGATTTGTGAAGAGAAGACATTCCAGATCCTGCTCGAGTGGATATTGGTAGAGGCCAAGCGCTTGCGTGGCTACATCAGAACCTCGGGCTGTGCAGAGATCATCTACAGGGTAATCAGATTACCCTTGAGGTATTTCTTCTTTTATCATAGTTTTAGATTTAATTTTAGATTTTAAATATCAGATAATAAAATTAAATCTAGAGAATTAGATCTGAAATATGTAGGATAATTTTTTTTAAAATCATTCCACCCCAGATTTGATGAAATCTGGAAGATCCTACGCGGAGAAAATGTTTCTCCTCCTTCAAGTGGTATCAGAGCCAGGTTGTTGGCTTTATTTCAGATCTATTTTAAATTTATTTTAATTTTAATTTATTTAATATTAAATGATTTCAGATATCACATCATATATGATAGAATCTAAAATTAAAATATTTAAAATTAAATCTAAGAAGATCTAACATGCATAAGATGTATGACTAGACTAGGATTAATTGAATCCATGAATAGTCTTAAGTTTTATATTTTAATGAGATTAAAATATGAATTAAATATAATTTATTTTTTATTTTTTTGATGTTATAATTATTATAATCAGATCAAAAAATAGAAAATAAAATTTTAATTATTTCATAAAATTGATCTGTTGCATGCCTAGACTAGTTGTAGAATTATTCTAGTAACTTGTCTAGAATAGTTTTTATTTTGAATAGTTTAATTTAAATTCTATTTTTTAGATATTACATGTGATGTATTAGATCTGAAAGTATGTTAATTAGATTGATTTTTGATACATGAGATGTATGCAAAGCATGCATTAGTTGGATCTTAAATTGTATATGTGATATGTTAATTTAGATCTAACTAGTTTTGTAGTTAAATTTATATTTCTGATTAAGGTGTTTCTCATGGCCGTCCGGTCATAAGAACAAAGTAAGATTTTAAAACCCTCTCTTTCCATTCAATGGGGTGTTCATATGACGTATAGGGGTGCCGCGCGTTCATCCTTAATCAGAAATCAAAACTTACTTTTCTGTAAAACCCTAGATCCTGAAACTCTAAGATTTATTTTACATGCTTTGTTTATGAACCCAAACTTAAT
Source organism: Elaeis guineensis (assembly GCF_000442705.2). Lineage (NCBI taxonomy): Eukaryota > Viridiplantae > Streptophyta > Magnoliopsida > Arecales > Arecaceae > Elaeis > Elaeis guineensis. Next base: position 18,657,020 of record NC_026008.2, on the reverse strand, counting down.
TAATGAATTAAGTTTATGAAATTAAGTTAGGTCTAAAATTGAGAATTTCAGATCTAAGATATTTTCATAAAATTGGGTTCGAGCTTGGGTAGCTCAATTAGGTCTCGCAGTTGATCAAACCGAATCAAGAGTTGGTTAGGTGGGATAATGAAAGCTAATAATTGACCAGCCTAATAGGATTAAGTCTGGGTCAAGGTCGAATCACATTTAGATGTGACTCGATCAAGTTAAGACCTAATTTGGCTCAATGGTTAGAGCCTGGATTGTAGGCTAACTCAATTAGTTCTGGTTCGATAATTTGGTGTCTAAGGTAAGTTGGACAGATGCGACTGACTGATTTTTAATTGGGAGCTACTCGACTCGAATGTGTTCTTATCAAGTTAATGGCATATCCCTCCCACCGATCTTACTTACCTGGTCATATGTGTCGACTTAGTTCTGATTAGAGGTGGCTAACAATTTGAGCTAACCCATGCCACTAGGTTAGTCATAATTATTATGACTATGTCAAGTCAAGTTTAATGAGACCTAAATAAATCTCTCTAAGAAAATATTAAGTCTAGGTCTTCCACCATTGTGGATGTGCGGGCTCTTTCCGGGGTTGATTGTTCTCGACTGGTTACAGTGGCTCAGTTGCATCGGAAAGATGCAACCATGTCCATTAGGCATTGGATGCTATGGATTAGAGGATGGGTTGGGCTCAATATTTCGGATACGGTGAAGGACCCAATCAGGAATCTAGTTCGTGCAAATGGTGGGTTTGACTTAACTAAGGATTGGAGCAATATCCCGGACACGATGAGCTTCATGAATTAGAGACCAAATTTTGGGTGCACCATGATTAGAGAATCATTGGACAAGAGTTATCCACTCATCAGTTGACCCATCACCAATAACTGTTAGGTGAGGTGGTGAGCCAGTCGGTGAGACCACACCACCCACTAAAAATCACTGATCATAGAGATTTTCACATCTCTACCAAGGGAGTGTAGGGATCTGAGAAAATAGTGGGAGCCTAATTTGTTTAAAAATAAAAATCCTAAATAAATTAGTTGAGTCTGATTATAAAATCTAACTAGAAACTTTTGACTCTCTACAGGAAATATGTCTGCCTCAAACCCCCTGACCAAAATTCTAGACACCCATAGACTGACTGGACCCAATTTCAAAGACTGATTGAGAAATTACAGAATTATTCTGGGTTCCAAAAAATTGACTCATATCTTGGACCAGTACCCACCTGCCATACCAGTACGTCCGACTACTGAACAGAGAGCGTCTCTGAAAAAGTGGACGGATGATGATAACAAAGCAAGGTACTACATGTTGGGTGCAATGTCTGATGACTTGCAGTGCCAACATGAGAATATTTTGACTATCCACCAAATGTTGGCTCACCTGCAAGAGTTGTTTGGTGAACAGAGTCGTGCGGCCAAGTATCAAGTCTGTCAAAGACTTTTTAAGGCCAAGATACGTGATGGGCAGTCAGTCCAAGATCATTGTTTGACAATGATCAAGGATCTTAAGGAGCTTGAGAAGCTCGATATCATCTTAGACAAAGATTTTCAGATTGATGTGATCCTTCAGTCCTTGTCCGATGCATATGGTCAGTTCATCATGAACTTTCATATGCATAAGATGCAGTGTACCTTAGCCGAGTTAATAAACATGCTGGTTACGGCTGAGCTTTCCATGAAGGGTTCAAAAGGCTCAGTTCTTGCTGTGGAGCAAAATTTTTCCAAGAGAAAGTCTTTTGAAAAGAAAAAGAAGTCTGCGAAGAAGCAGAAGGTGGATGGAAAGAAGAGGAAGCAGAACTGTCCTCAGTACCTGGCCACCCTGAAGAACAAGAAGGATGGTCCTTCTGGAGGTATGCTCATTTTAGAGTCTAATCTTACGGTTTCTTCTGCATCCAGTTGGGTGCTTGACTCTGGTTCTAGTGCTCATTTGTGCACTTCTATGCAGGGTCTTGAGGAGAGCAGGAGGCTGAGGGATGGGGAGATGATCTTACACATCGAGAACGGAGCAAGAGTTGCTGCTGTGACCGTGGGAACCTACCCTCTGTGATTATCGTTAGGATTAGATTTAGTTTTAAGAGACTGTTATTATGTGCCTGCAGCAAGCAGGAATTTGATTTCTGTTTCATGTTTAGCACAAGAAGGCTATGTGATTAGTTTTCATAAGGACCATTGTAATATTTTTTATGAAAATAATAAAGTTGCAGATGATTTTCTTATTAACGGTCTCTATCAGCTACATATTGATGTATCTGTATTTAATATTGAGCAAAATATGAATACCATAGGAATTAAAAGGCCTAGAGATAGTCTAAATAATAGGTATCTGTGGCACCTAAGGCTAGGTCATATAGTGGAAGACAGGGTTAACAAATTAGAAAAATCCGGGCTATTGAGTTCGTTGACTTCTGAGTCATATCCAGTTTGTGAATCATGCTTTCAAGGCAAAATGACCAAGCTTCCTTTTGTGGGATATGGGGAAAGGGCCACAGACCTACTTGCCCTAGTACATACGGATGTGTGCGGCCCATTTGATGTACCGACTAGAGGTAACTACGTCTATTTCATTACCTTTACCGATGATATGTCTAGGTACGGATATATATTTGTTGCCCAGCTTTGCAACCCAAGAGGGGGGGTGAATTGGGTTTCTAAAAATTTTAAGCCCAACAGATTACTTATGAAGATCAAAACAAAGACTTTAATTCAATATTAATTACCTAAAGCAGGAATGCAAGAATATAATAAAGAAATAAAGTGAAGCGATAAAGCACACCACAAACACAAGGATTTATAGTGGTTCGGTGCTAACCTTGCACCTACATCCACTCCCCAAGATCCTACTTGGGAATTTCAATCCACTATCCTTTGTATTCAACCCGAATACAAAACGTCGGAAACTCTGACACTAGCTATCCCAAGCTAGATCACTTGTTTCTCGGATACAAGTAAACCCAAAACACTCCGATTTCAGGTTCGGATCAACCTTTCCTTGTTTTTGAAATCCTCCAAAAACAAGAACAAAAACTCACAAAGAGTTAGAAAATTTAGAGCACAGATTAATACAATAACAGCTCCTTAAATGAGCGAATATAACAATAAAAGCTTTACTCAAATGAAGAACCCCTTTTTCGGATTTTCTCAAAGTGGATGAAAGCTTGAATGCTTGAGAAGAGGTTGATTGTTGATTGAAGATCTCTTGAAAGCTTTGAACGATCTCTAGATCAAGGTTGAAACAATAGGCGTGAAGAATTCTCTCCTTGAAAGCTCTTGCTTTTCTCTTTCACAATCTCTCTGGTATATTGTGGATCCTCTCTCTTTTTCTTTTTGGATTTTTCATTGATCTCAGGCTTTTTCTTGCAAATTTTGGATCCTTTCTTCTGTTCTTCTCATTTTTTGATTTCACATTTGATCCGCTATTTAATCTGTAATTTCTTTCACCATTTAAAGCATTTTGTAGCATTAGAAGCAAGAGAAAACATTTTAGGTAGATAAAGAGCCGTTAGAGGATTTTTAGGAAGCATAAATGGCAATTAAAACGGGCAAAAAAATAGCCATTGCTGATATTTCCCGTCGCAGGGGTTGACTCATGAGTCGACTCATGCTTCAGGGGTCGACTCATGAGTCGACCTCTGTTGCAAAAATCAGAGAATGCGTTTCTGAAAATTCTTGGCTCAAATTAGCAGGGGTCGACTCATGAGTCGACTCATGCCTTGTGGGTCGACTCATGAGTCGACTCACAGGTCATGCCAAGCCAGAAAACTAGCGTGCCAAGGAGAATTTTTGCGTGCCAATCAGCTCACAGTGCCATGAGTTGACTCATGAGTCGACTCATGCACTTCAAACCTTCATAACTTCAAAAATATAAGTCCAAACACAATGAAATTTTCACCAATAGATTTCAAATCATTTGTTCTACCAAATGGTACTATCAAATCAGGATTTTTGTGAAATTACAATTTTGCCCTTGAAGAGCATAAGGACTTTTTCATTTTAAAATTATTTGTATCCCTTCAATCTGCTTTGTAATCATCAAAATCAATCTAGGAGCAACAATCTCCCCCTTTTTGATGATGACAAAATATTTGAACAAAAATATTTATGTTAATGCATTAATTTCAAAAGAATCCATTATAGGTGTATATGCTTGAAAAGAGTATGATTCTTTTGGCATGTAATATAAATGCAAAAATAGTTTGTCCATTTTCTTAAAGATTTGAAAAGGGTATTAGATCATTTTGAGTTCAAGATATATCAGAGCAAGAGAAGAGAAATAAATTTTGCAATGTATCAAAGCAAAAAAAATAATTTTTACAATGATATTAGAAAAGATTTTATAATGTATCAGAGCAAGAGAAATTTTATAATATATCAGAGAAAATTTCACACTGTATTAGAGCAAATGTCAGAGAAAATTTCACACTGTATCAGAGCAAATGTCAGAGAAAATTTCACACTGTATCAGAGCAAATGTCAGAGAAAATTTCACACTGTATCAGAGCAAATGTTATAATTTATCAGAGAAACCTTCACACTGTATCAGATTAAATTTTATCATGTATCAGAGCAAGTTAAAAGAAATTGTAGGGTGTATCAGAGTAAAATAAATTTCTTAAGATATATCAAGGTGAATAAAATTTCAAAAGATGTATCAGAGCAAGTTTGAATTTTGAAATATATCAGAGCATATAAAAAAAATACTTATTTGCATTGTACTTATGATTTTGCTTTTGATGGATGGCTTTTTGTTTAAGTTCTGTCTGATACCAAATTTCGATACCAAATTTCTCAAAGTTTTGTTTAATCTTTCAATCCTTGTTTTTGTTTAATTTCTCCAATATTTATTTAATTTCTCCAATATTTATTTTAATCTTCCAATCTTTGTTTTTGTTTAATTTCTCCAATATTTATTTAATTTCTTCAATATTTATTTAATTTCTCCAATATTTGTTTTAATCTTCCAATCTTTGTTTTTGTTTAATTTCTCCAATATTTATTTAATTTCTCCAATATTTGTTTTAATCTTCCTATCTTTGTTTTTGTTTAATTTCTCCCCCTTTTTTTCATAATTTAGGGTTTTGCTTTTTGTCTAATTTCAATTTTTGTTTTTGTTTAATTTCTCCCCCTTTTTGACATCATCAAACATAGTTAACTCTTCCTTTTCTTTTTCTGAAATATTCTTTATTTTCTTCCTCTTTAGAGTTTTTCACAGATGTTTGCTCCCCCTTAATATAGCAATTATCAACAGCAAACAACAACAAGGAGAAGACAATATTTCAATAAGAAAAAATATATAACCAAAATATGATCATTACAAAGAGGTAGAAATATAGGTAAAAGATGATTCCATTAATATCATAATTGTTTCAATACATAATTCTTAAAAAATAAAATTCAACCAGCTAATTGTCAATACATGGCCCCGAGGTATAGATCCTAGAACAAAATACTAACACCTAGGATCTAGTAATGATCAAGATAGGTCAATGATCGGAGTCATCAGATATAGGGTGAGGAGATGATGGATCAGAAGTGCATCCTCTACCCCGTCTGCCTCTGCCACGAGTAGGAGAGCGAGATGAACTGGGTGGCTGAGAACGCTGAGATGCTAGGGACTGAACAGAAAGATGAGTCTAATAGAATCAAGTACGTTCAGTGCTTTGGAAACAGATTGAAGTAGAGCAGTGAACTGGGTGGTAGCATGCTCACTCGATCCTCGGATCTCTTTCCTCAGTAATTCATATCCACCTTCTAGTGCTCCTCTGAGCCTGCCAGCCTCTGCAGTGAGGTCTGTGACCTCAATAGTAGACTCCTGTGGCTGGGGATGGGCCAATGCAAGGACTTGCCCCTGCAAGTCAAGAACTCTGCCAGTCAGTCTCCAGACTGTGTCCTCAAGCTGCTGTATCCTGACGGACTGATCTGAAATCATCAGAAACATAGTGGAGATGTGGGGAGTAATGGTCTGATCAGAAGAGGTAGCTCCAGGTGCAAAAGAGGTACTACTCCACTGGCTAGATAGCAAAGAAGCCACACGCTGAGATATATGCTCGATCTGATCATCAGCCAGTCTGAACTCAGAATGAGGTGCTCTGCTCTCTGGCTGATACACTGGTGTGGGCATCCTAGTAAACTCAGAAGGGCCAGCCTCAGTATCAGGAATGAACTGGGTATCTGGTGAAGCTGCCCTGAAGTCATGTACAGGAGAAGATGGACCTTCTTCTTCTACTCTGCCTTCAGTTCTGTCTTCAGCTCTTTCCTCAACTCTCTCCTCAGCTCTTTCTTCAGAGCCCTTGATCCAACCACCAACAGTCTTTGTAATTCCCATTCGGTGCAGGCTATGTTGGTTGAAAGTGTCCACATGTGAGAGTTTGGTAGGTGCCTCCCCCTCACAGCTAACTCCAAACCTCCTGAATACTCTAGTAAGGGCCATACCATAAGGCAAGTGTGCCTTGGATCTGTTCAAAGTTTCTCTCATGGCCTCTATCATAAGTGCGGGAGGTTCAGGGGGTCTGAGTGATGACATGAAACATGACACATACATCTCTGCCAAAGTAGATCATGTCTACCACTCCTAGGAAAGAAGAGTTTTGTACAATCTGATGCAGGACCCTCATCTCAATGGACAATAGCTTTGCTTCCAATTTGTTTAAATTTCTTGAAAAAGTTCTCCTAAGATAATTCTGATCCCTTCTTCTTTAATTGGGAGTTCCATATATGAGTATCCTTCACTAGGCAACTGAAGTATTTCTCCCAATATCCTAGATCCAAGCATATGTCAATCCCCTTACAGTTGAAGTCACTGATCCCATTTCCATAATTTAGGTTCTGGTAGAACTCTCTGACTAGATCAACATAGGTGACTTCCTTAAGGGAGAAGTAAGTTCCCATCCTTGATTTTTGATCTTGGTAGCAAAAGTAAAGCCTTCTTTCTCAAAGAACCGAAAATCTATTTTTTTCCGGTTTCTACTTTTCTATCAGAAAGGGGATTTACACTGGGGCTTATGGAGGATTGAGAGAGACCTTGAGTAGGTACTGAAATTGGATCGGGAACATTAGGAAACTGAGCATGCCTTTTCTTTCGGTCAAATTTCTCAGGCTCCGGATTGATTTCCTTCTTTGGGGAAGTTTCATCTTTGGAGCCATATCCAATAAAGTAGCAGACAAGAGACTTGAATTCAGTGGAGGGATCACAAGAGAGTAAAGAGGAATTTTAGGGAGAAAAGAAGTGGATTTTGAAAGAACGATGAAGTGCTAGGGCACGTTCCAACCGCGCCGAGCAATGCGAGAAAGCACGAGAAATCTCTTTTCCAAGGAGGCGATTTTTGGTGGAGAGGAGGAGGGAGAATTGCCTCAGAATTGTCCTTGGTTTGGAGCAAGAAAGAGTTGGAAAGAACGGCTTTCGGAAGGAAGACGATGGAAGATGAGTCGTCTCACAAACAGGGTTTTCGTTTAAAAACAATGAACCCGATTGAAGTTTGTGGGATTTACAAGTTTGCCATTGAGTCGACTCATGGGGGTCGACTCATGAAGTTCAGAAATTCAGGAAAAATGCAAATAAATTCCAGAAAAATTTGAAATTTTGAGTGAAGGAATTTTGCTCAATGATAAGTTTTTAGAATGATAAATCTGAGCTTTTGGGATCAGGATAGATGTTAAAAATTGAGCTCTAAGAGTTTTTGACATCTATTCTTTGAAAATTGAGAAATTTCAGACAAATGGATCTAGAATTCCTAATTTCTTCTAATTTCACAGAATCTATCCTCACTAAGGGCCTTTGTAAAGATATCGGCTAATTGATTTTCAGTGCAAACATATTCAAGAATTAATTTTTGTTTTGAACATGTTCTCTTATAAAATGATGTCTTATTTCAATATGTTTGGATCTTGAGTGTTGTATTGGATTTTTAGATAGATTTATGGCACTTGTATTATCACATTTTATTGGTGTTTCATTAAGTTTGATTCCAAAATCTTCGAGTTGTTGCTTAATCATAAGATTTGAGCACAACAACTTCGGCTGCAATGTATTCGGCCTCAGCCGTAGACAGTGCCACCGAATTTTGTTTCTTGCTAAACCATGAGATTAGGTTTACTCCAAGAAATTGGTAAGTTCCACTTGTGCTTTTTCTATCTAATTTACATCCAGCAAAATCAGCATCTGAAATCCTAACAAATTAATTTGTGAGTCCTTAGAGTACCATAACCCTATAGTTTGTGTACCATTTAAGTATCTAAGGATTCTTTTAACAGCATTCAAATGAGATTCCTTAGGATTAGATTGATATCTTGCACATAAGCAAACATAAACATGATATCAGGCCTACTTGCAGTTAAATATAATAATGAGCCAATCATACCTCTGTAGTATTTTAAGTCTACGCTTTTACCTTCATCATCCTTGTCAAGCTTACTGAGGGACTCATTGGTGTGCCAATTGGTTTGCAGTTCTCCATTCCAAATCTTTTGAGTAGTTCCTTGGTGTACTTGCTTTGGGTGATGGAGATTCCCTCTTTTGATTGTTTGATTTAGGAGTCCGAGGAAGAAAGTGAGTTCTCCCATCATGCTCATCTCGAACTCTCCCTGCATAAGCTTAGCAAAGTCTTGACAAAAGGGATTCATTAGTAGACCCAAAAATTATGTCATCAACATAAATTTGTATAATTAGCATATCATTTTGGTTTCTTTTAATAAATAGGGTTGTATCTACATTGCCTCTTGAGAAACCATTATTTAGTAGAAATTTGCTTAGCCTTTCATACCATGCTCTAGGTGCTTGTTTTAATCCATATAAAGCTTTATTTAATCTAAAGACATGATTGGGAAAAGCATGATTTTCAAATCCAGGGGTTGTTCTACATATACTTCTTCAGAAATATATCCATTTAAAAATGCACTTTTAACATCCATTTGAAATAGTTTGAATTCATAAAGCAAGCATAAGCAAGTAGAAGTCTAATGCTTCTAATCTAGCAACAGGTGCAAAGGTTTCATCAAAATCAATTCCTTCTTCTTGATTATATCCCTTAGCAACCAGTCTTGCTTTATTTCTAATTACATTTCCATGCTCATCTAATTTGTTTCTAAAGACCCATTTTGTACCAATTATTGAATAATCTTTAGGTCTTTTCACTAAGGTCCAAACATTATTTCTTTCAAATTGATTAAGTTCTTCTTGCATAGCATTAATCCAGTTATGATCATTCTCAGCTTCTTCAAAAGTTTTAGGTTCAAGTTGAGATACAAATGCACAATGATTAAGTACATCTCTAAGTGAAGAACGGGTTTTTACCCCATGCATAGGATCACCAATTATTAACTCCTTAGGGTGGTTGTGAACATACCTCCATTCTTGGGTAAGTCATTTGTACCTTGAGGTTGTTCTTGAATTTCTTCACCTTTCTCATTTTGTTGACTTCTTGATCCTTGTCTTCTGGAGTTGCTGAGTCTTTCAGAGTGATCTCCTTCATACCTTCTATTAGTGGATCTGCATCATCAACACCCTCATTCTTCCTTGAAGGAAGATCGTTAGATTCATCAAAGACAACATGTATGGACTCCTCAACTACTAAAGTTCTTTTGTTGAACACTCTAAATGCTTTACTAGTGGAGGAGTAACCTAGAAAGATTGCTTCATCTGATTTTGCATCAAATTTACCAAGTTTTTCTTTGCCATTATTTAATACAAAACATCGGCAACCAAAAACATGAAAATATGCAATATTTGGTTTTCTTCCTTTCCAAAGTTCATAGGGGGTTTTCTTTAAAAATTGTCTAATTAAAGCACGATTTAAAATGTAACATGCTGTGTTAATAGCTTCTGCCCAAAAATATCTTGGAAGGTTGCTTTCACAAAGCATGGTACGGGCCATTTCTTCTAAGGTTCTGTTTTTCCTTTCTACTACCCCATTCTGTTGGGGTGTCCTAGGAGCAGAGAAGTTATGGCCAATTCCATTTTCATCACAAAAATTTTCAAAGTCATGATTTTTAAATTCTGTTCCATGATCACTTCTAATATTTTGAATTGAAAACCCTTTTTCATTAGTGACTTTTCGATGAAATTTAGTGAAAATTTGAAAAGTTTCATTTTTGTGAGCTAAAAAGAAAACCCAAGTAAAACGAGAGTAATCATCAATTATTACAAATCCATATCGTTTTCCTCCTAGACTAGTGGTTCTAGTTGGTCCAAATAAATCCATATGTAAGAGCTCTAAAGGTCTAGAAGTTGAAACAGTATTTTTGGATTTAAATGATACTCTAGTTTGTTTACCTAATTGGCATGCATCACAAATTCTATCCTTTTCAAAATTCAGTTTTGGCAAATCGAGAACTAAATCCTTTTTAATTAATTTTGAGAGAGAATGCATGCTAATGTGTGCAAGTCTACGATGCCACAGCCAACTAGTCTCATTTATTTTAGCATTTAAGGAAACTAGGCATTGCATGTCTAATTTAGTTAAATCATTCAAGTCTACCATATAAACATTGCCATGCCTATGTCCTATAAATTTAATGCCATCGTTAATAGGACTCGTCACAATGCAAACAGATGATTCAAAACTTACTTTATATCCTTTATCACAGAATTGACTAATGCTAAGTAAGTTATGCTTTAAACCTTTAACTAATAAAACATTCTCAATGTATTTGGAGGGAGTGATACCAATGTTACCTATCCCGATGATCTTTCCTTTGCCATTATCTCCAAAGGTGACCATCCCTCCATCCTTAGCATCAAGCGTGATGAATTGTGATTCATCACCAGTCATGTGTCTCGAGCATCCCCTGTCAAGATACCATTTCCTGTTTCCTTCTTGGGATGCTAGACACACCTGCAAGCAAAAGGTCACGTTTCTGTCTTAGGTACCCAAGCTTTCTTGGGTCCTTTCAGGTTAGTCAGAATGGTTCCTTTTGGAACCCATATTTTCTTTGTGTTTGCATGATTGTTAATAAGACATGTGTATGATTTATGTCCTATTCTTCCACATTTAAAACAAGTAATATTTGTAGACTTGTTGCTTGAATAATTTACATAAATATCCTTCAGAAATTTTTGTTTCTTCAGGGGTTTATAACCAAGTCCAGCCTTATCATATATAGCTTTCTGATTTTCAAGGATCATATTTAGTTTGTTTGAACTTAAGGTGAACTTATCTACTATAGATTCCAGCTTGTTCATTTCATCCTTTAAGTTTTGATTTTCTTGAATCAAGGTGAATTTTTCAATTGAAAGATTTCCAGCTTGTTTCACTAAGGACTGATTTTTAATTTCAGCTCTTTGTTTTTCTTCCCTAGTTTCTTTAATTCATCAATTGAATCATAGAATGCTTCATGCAATTCTTCAAAAGTAAATTCACTAGTGGATTCAGAAGTTACCTCATTTTCATGTGCCATCAGGCACAGATTGGCTTGTTCTGTTGAGGTTTCCTCGTCGGAGCTTGAGTCATCACTCGCACTCCAGGTCGCCATCATTGCCTTCTTTTTGAACTTCTTTGGACCTTTCTTCAATTGTGGACATTCGGATCTGAAATGTCCTGGCTTCTTGCACTCGTAGCATATAGGGGGTTGATCTTTCTCCTTTTCTTTGCTTTGATTTCCTTTTGTGAATTTCTTTCTCATCCCCTGTTTCCTTTTTCTTAGAAACTTCTTAAATTTTCGGGTGATGAGAGCCATCTCTTCATCCTGATCTTCATCTTCAGAGTCATCCGTTTCATAATCAGGCGAAGTTGTGGATTTGAGGGTAATGGTTCTTTTCTTTTTGACTTCATCCTCTTGATGTTGCTTCATGCTAAGTTCATGAGTCATCAAGGATCCAAGAAGCTCTTCTAGAGGTAGAGTGTTCAAGTCCTTTGCTTCTTGGATGGCAGTCATCTTGGCTTCCCAAGTTCTTGGCAGTGACCTGAGAATCTTTCTTACAAGTTCACTGTTAGTATAAGATTTGCCAAGACTCTTTAAACCATTGATTATATCAGTAAAATGAGTAAACATAGCAGTTATGGACTCATCATGCTCTATTTTGAACAATTCATATTTATGTACAAGCATGTTTATTTTAGACTCTTTTACTTGATTTGTTCCCTCATGGGTGACTTCTAACCTATTCCATATTTCTTTAGCAGATGCACAAGTAGAAATGCGATTAAATTCACTTGCATCTAGTGCACAATAAAGAACATTCATGGCTTTGGCATTTAATTGTGCCAATTTCTTGTCAATCTCATCCCATTCTTTCTCGGGTTTGGTTGACTCCTCACCATCTATAATCTTGGTGGGTGTGTGAGGACCATTCACTATGATACTCCACATATCATAGTCGAGTGCTTGTATGAAAATCTTCATCCGAGCTTTCCAATAGGTGTAATTAGACCCATTGAAAAGTGGAGGTCAGTTTGTTGATTGCCCCTCGGCTAGAGAAGTACCAACATGGGTTGCCATAGATCTTTGGCTCTTTGATTATTAGATCAAAGAAGGGCTAGAGCACCAGCTCTGATACCACTTATTGCCCAGCTATGCAACCCAAGAGGGGGGGTGAATTGGGTTTCTAAAAATTTTAAGCCCAACAGATTACTTATGAAGATCAAAACAAAGACTTTAATTCAATATTAATTACCTAAAGCAGGAATGCAAGAATATAATAAAGAAATAAAGTGAAGAAATAAAGCACACCACAAACACAAGGATTTATAGTGGTTCGGTGCTAACCTTGCACCTACATCCACTCCCCAAGATCCTACTTGAGAATTTCAATCCACTATCCTTTGTATTCAACCCGAATACAAAACGTCGGAAACTCCGACACTAGCTATCCCAAGCTAGAACACTTGTTTCCCGGGTACAAGTAAACCCAAAACACTCCGATTTCAGGTTCGGATCAACCTTTCCTTGTTTTGGAAATCCTCCAAAAACAAGAACAAAAACTCACAAAGAGTTAGAAAATTTTGAGCACAGATTAATACAATAACAGCTCCTTTAAATGAGCGAATATAACAATAAAAGTTTTACTCAAATGAAGAACCCCTTTTTCGGATTTTCTCAAAGTGGATGAACGCTTGAATGCTTGAGAAGAGGTTGATTGTTGATTGAAGATCTCTTGATCAAGGTTGAAACAATAGGCGTGAAGAATTCTCTCCTTGAAAAATCTTGCTTTTCTCTTTCACAATCTCTCTGGTATATTATGGATCCTCTCTCTTTTTCTTTTTGGATTTTTCGTTGATCTCAGGCTTTTTTCTTGCAAATTTCGGATCCTTTCTTATATTCTTCTCTCTCTTTCTCTGCTCCTCGTCTCTTTTGATTTCACGTTTGATCCGCTATTTAACCTGCAATTTCTTTCACCATTTAAAGCATTTTGTAGCATTAGAAGCAAGAGAAAACAATTTAGGTAGATAAAGAGCCGTTAGAGGATTTTTAGGAAGCATAAATGGCAATTAAAATGGGCAAAAAAATAGCCGTTGCTGACATTTCCCGTCGCAGGGGTCGACTCATGAGTCGACTCATGCTTCAGGGGTCGACTCATGAGTCGACCTCTGTTGCAAAAACCAGAGAATGCGTTTCTGGAAATTCTTGGCTCAAATTAGCAGGGGTCGACTCATGAGTCGACTCATGCCTTGTGGGTCGACTCATGGGTCGACTCACAGGTCGTGCCAAGCCAGAAAACTAGCGTGCCAAGGAGAATTTTTGCGTGCCAATCAGCTCACAGTGCCATGAGTTGACTCATGAGTCGACTCATGCACTTCAAACCTTCATAACTTCAAGAATATAAGTCCAAACATAATGAAATTTTCACCAATACATTTCAAATCATTTGTTCTACCAAATGGTACTATCAAATCAGGATTTCAGTGAAATTTCGATTTTGCCCTTGAAGAGCATAAGGACTTTTTCATTTTAAAATTAATTGTATCCCTTCAATCTGCTTTGTAATCATCAAAATCAATCTAGGAGCAACAGGGTTCATCAAAATAAGATGCAGCATATGATGAACTAAATGCCTTTATTTATTTAAAACATCAATACATGAGTTGTCGGGAGATAAAAAAATATCCATCTATTTATACATTTTGATTGGCTTATAGGGCATATTCCTTTCATCTATCTGATAAAACATAAGTCGGATTCATTTGAAATATTCAAACGATTTTGAAATGAAGTAGAAAAATAAACTAGGAAGAGTATTAAAACTCTTCGGTTTGATCGAGGAGGGGAATACCTTTCTGGTGAGTTTCTCACATATCTAGGAGAGAATGGGATTCTCTCCCAATGGACTCCTCCAGGAACATCACATCATAATGATGTATCTGAAAGGAGAAATCGAACTCTGTTAGACATGGTTCGATCCATGATGGATTTTGCCAGCTTGCCGATATCCTTCTAGGGATATGCACTCAAATTGGCCTATTATCTGTTAAATAGAGTTCTAAGTAAGTCTGTAATTAAGACTGCATATGAGATATGGACAGGACGTAAGCCAGCACTTTTACACCTTAGGGTTTGGGGGTGCCCGACCTATGTCAAACGATTAGTTACAGATAAATTTGGACCAAGGTCTGACAAATGCACATTCATAGGGTACCCCAAAGAGACCAAAGGATATTTTTTCTACTATACTGATGAACAAAAGGTGTTCGTCAGCCTTAAGGCAATCTTTCTAGAAAAGGAGTTTCTTGGTGAAAGAATCGTTGTCTCTAAAGTTAAACTTGATGAAGTTCAACAGGTAGAAGGACCGACACCAATAGCTAAACCTAAGTCGGATTTGATTAGATCAGATCCAAAGCCCAATGTACCTGCACCATTAAGGTGATCCGGTAGAGTACTATGTCAGCCAGACAGATACTATGGTTTCTTGGTCCGGGATGGTGATCCCATCGAACTTGATGAGAACGATGAGGATCCGATCACCTATATGGATGCAATGCAGAGACCTGATTTTGAGAAATGGCTTGAAGCCATGAAATTCAAAATGGAGTCCATGAAGATCAACGATGTATGGACATTGGTTGACCCACCTGAAGGGGTTAAACCCATTGGGTGTAAATGGGTCTTCAAAAGGAAGAGGGGCACAGATGGAAAGGTGGAGACCTATAAAGCCCATCTGGTTGCCAAGGGGTATCGTCAACATTATGGTATTGACTATAATGAGATGTTCTCTCCTGTGGCAATGCTCAAATCTATTTGGATAATGCTTGCAATAGCTGCCTATCTAGATTATGAGATCTAGCAGATGGATGTAAGGACAGCTTTCCTGAATGGAGAGCTGACTGAAGAAGTGTATATGATACAACCTGAGGGGTTTCATCCACAGATGAGCCCAAGGTGTGCAAGCTTCAGAGATCCATTTATGGATTGAAGCAAGCTTCTCAGAGTTGGAACATGCATTTTGATAAGGTGATCAAAATGTATGGTTTCGTTAAGAACGGAGGAGCCCTGTATCTATAAATGGGCAAATAGTCCATTGTGATATTCCTTGTCTTGTACGTGGATGACATTCTCTTAATCGAGAATGATGTCCCCGCACTACAGGGAATAAAAGTTTGGTTGTCATCGCAGTTCTCCATGAAGGACTTAGGTGAAGCATCCTACATCCTAGGGATGAAGATCTATAAGGATAGATCTAAAAGGATGCTTGGGTTATCCCAGTCCACATACATAGATACTGTGCTGAAGAGGTTCAGCATGGAGAATTTCAAGAAGGGCTATCTACCGATAGGCCATGAAATTTTTCTTTCTAAGAAGGATTGTCCGACAACTCCTGAAGAGAGAGAGAGCGTATGAGTAGAGTCTCATATGCTTCTATCGTGGGATCTATCATGTACGTCATGACATATACAAGGTCAGATGTGGCATACTCACTAGGAGTAGTGAGCAGATACCAATCTGATCCTAGAGAAAATCGCTGGAAAGTGGTTAAAGCCAACTTTAAGTATTTGAGAAATACTAAGGACCAATGGTTGGTTTATGGCGAGTCAGATCTGAAACTTATGGGGTTCATAGACTCCAGCTTTCAATCTAACCATGATGACAGCAGAAGTGTATCGGGTTATATCTTTACTCTGAATGATGGAGCCATCTACTGGAAGAGTTTCAAGCAGCATACTATGGCAGACTCTGTTTGTGAGGTGGAGTACATCACAGCATCGGATGCCACGAAGTAAGCTGTGTGGCTGAGGAAATTCATCATCGAGCTCGAAGTAGTACCATCCCTCGATGGTCCGATGCTGCTCCACTGCGACAGCACTGGTGCCATTGCTCAAGCGAAGGAACCCAAAGCACATTAGTGGATGAAGCACATTTTGTGCCGCTTCCATCTGGTCTGGGAGATCATGGATCGAGATGACGTCGACCTTCAGAAGATCGATAGAAAGGAGAACCAGGCCGACCCCTTCACTAAAGCCCTGGTGATAAAGGAGTTCGACAACCACAAGTCGAAGATGGGTATAGATACTATGCTGAGTGGCTTTAGGATAAGTGGGAGTTGTTGGAAAATATGTCCCCAAAGTCAATCGTCAATCTGTTGACAGTTGAGCAACCTTGTATTGTAATTGATTTATTAATAAATAAAATATATTTTTGATATTTTCATCACAAGTTTTCATCTTCTAATGAACTCTGTTGTAGTGATAAAGTCCTTAGGACTATTTAGGTTCGATAAAGAGAGGATTTATCGATTAGTCTTTAAAACTGTTCACGAGCAAATGATAGGCTGTTAATAAGGACGGCAGCTTCTATCGAGCATAGGTCATAGGAAAAAACATCCGTATGAGCATTTTGATCAAGGGAATAAATTATATGGAAACTATATCCGTATGGGTTCTAAGGATGTTGTTCTACACATTCGACCTATCCAACCATCGGGTACCATTACTAGATGGTCACTTTGATTGGTATAGAAAGTTTTTTCTATGCTACTGATTTAGGTTTGGACCTATGAGATCACACACATTAGAGTTCATGATCCGATTGGATGGTTGATCAACGATTAAGAATCGTTCTAGGGTTAAACGATCAATACGATTGACATTTAACCTAGTGCAAGTGTTGCAGGAAGATCGATTAGCAATTTGATTGCTAATTGACTTAATTTGGTTAAGCCAATGGGCTAAGATTAAATCTAATTGAATATGATTTAATTAGATTTAGTTTGGGCTAGATTGGATCAAGTCCAATTGGTTTATTGGATAAGCCAAGTGCAAGAAAAAACTAGTCCCAGTTCAATTAGGACTTGGGTCAACCTAATTTCTAATTTGATTAAAAAATTAAATTAGATTTAAATATAATTTAATCTTATTAAATTATATTCTTAATTGGATTAAGATCTATTTTAATTAGGTTGATTTAGTTTTGGTTTGATTTGGTTTGAGAAACCAAATTTGAACAAGTCATAGATTGAATCCTAGTAAGACTAGGATTCCACCTTGCGCCACCTTAGCCCCCCATGCCCACTCTCTGTTATTTTATGCAACAAAATCTTCTCTCTCAGGCCTTCACACACACCCAAAGCTTTCCACTCTTTCTCTCTTAAAACGAATGTGGTTGTGGACCAAGTCAAAGTAGGAATTAGTTTGGATTTCAAATTCTATGACATAGAATTTTAGGAAACCAAAACTCTTTCCTTATGGCATTGATTTTATCTAGAATTTTTTTAAGATTTTTGTGAATTTTATGGCACATATTGTGCACTCTTTTCTAGTGGTCCATGGCAGAAAAAGAAGGAGGGGGCACCCAAGAGTTGGGCACCACTTGTCTTGCCCTGTTTGGATTTTCCTTGACTAAGTATTTGTTTAGACAAAGACTCTTCATATCTCATTATTTAAGATGAATTTTTTCTTGAAATTTTTGTAGATTATATAGCATTGAAAGACCTTTGGGGTGTATGAAAATTAAGGAAAAAGAGTGTTAGGGCATGGAGATATAATAGACACAAAACTAGGTGTCTAGGTGAGAGCAAAGAGAAGAAGAAGAGGGTCTTCTTCTAGGATTGCTGAGTTCACCTCTTCCCTTCCTCCATCTGTGAGTTTTCTAAGAGTGTCTCATATCTAAAACTCTTTCTCCTACTTCTCATCTTTGGAGGAGTCTAAATCAAGAAGAAGGAGGTATCTGATCGACCATCGAAGAAGGATCAGTACAGTACTAGCATACTGTGCTGATTTTCTGGATCAGAACTTCTGATCGTGATTCGTGGGTTCATGTGGATGACTTTTAGAGGCCGGACATGTGTGCAGCTTGCAACATCATTCTCAAGCCTGGATCAACAAAGTTAGAACATCTAACTTGCAAGATAATAGATCTGATCTATTATATTTTACATACATTAGATGTAGTATAGAAACATGTTGATATGATCAACATATAGTTTTTACTCTTTATATTTTAATTTATGATTTAATATCATGTAATAATCATGTAATAAGATCTTAGATCTAGAGATTTTCTAGTTTTATAAGATAAATTTTGATTTATTTTAGTCTTCCACTGTCTGATCTTGAAAAAATTTCAAGATCTAACACTGAAACCCTAGATCTGGTTCCTTCATAAGCTAAATAACTTTTATTATTGAATAATTCATATACAATTACAAAATGAGCACAATCATCAATAAGCTGATGGTTGGCTTTGGGATATAATTTTTAATAACTCTCATTTGGACTAAAGCCAATCAGTATAGTATCGTAAACTCATCATCAATTTATGATCATCGAACTCCTTGACGCTGAAGGCTTTAGTGAATTGGTCGGTCAGGTTCTTCTTTCCGTCGATCTTCAGAAGTTCGACATCATCTCGATCCACAAGCTTTCAGACCAAATGGTAGCAGCATAGAATATGCTTGGTATGCTAATGAGACTTCAGTTCCTTCGCTTAAGCAATAGCACCAGTGCTATCATAGTACAGCAAGACCGAACCATCGATGGAGGGTGCGACTTTGAGCTCGTTGATGAACTTTCACAACCATACAGCTTTCTTTGTAGTATTGGATGTCGCGATATACTCCACCTCATAAATTAAGTCAGTCATGGTATGCTGCTTGAAATTTTTTCAGTAGATTACTTCACTATTCAGGATAAATATGAATCTCGATACACTCTTGCTATCATCATGATCTTACTGAAAGCTAGAATCTATAAACCCCATAAGTTTTAAGTCAGATTCTTCATAAACGAGTCACTGATCCTTAGTATTTTTCAAATACCTAAGGATAATTTTTACAACCTTCCAGTAATTCTCCTCTAGATCAGACTGATACCTGCTCACTATCCCTAGTGAGTAGGCAACATCCGATCTCGTATATGTCATGGCATACATGATGGATCCTACTGTCGAAGCATATAGAATCTTACTCATATGCTTCCTTACTTGAGGGGTTGTCAGACAATTTTTTTTCGAAAGAAAAATTCTATGGCCTATCGGAAGATAGCCTTTCTTGAAATTCTCCATGTTGAACCACTTCAGCACAGTATTGATGTACATGGACTGTGATAATCCAGGCAACCACTTCAATCTCTATAGATCTTTATTCCTAGAATGTAGGATGCTTCTCCCAAATCCTTCATGTAGAATTGAGATGATACCTAAACCTTTATTCTTTGTAATATAGGGACATCATTCTCGATTAAGAAAATATCATCCATATACAAAACAAAGAATACAACTATAGAACTATTTGCCCACATATAAATGCAGGATTTTTCTTCATTCTTAATAAAGTCAGACATTCTGATCACTTTATCAAAATGCATGTTCCAACTCCTAGATGCCTGCTTCAATCTATAAATGGATCTCTAAAGCTTGCACACTTTGGACTCATCTGTGGATGTGAACCCCTCAGGTTGTATCATATACATCTCTTCTTCCAACTCTTGATTTAGGAAAGTGATTTTCACATCCAGTTGCTAGATTTCATTATCCAGATGTGTCGCTATCGTAAGCATAATCTGAAAGGATTTGAGCATTATCATAGGAAAAAATATCTCGTCATAGTCAATATACCATAGTGTTGATGATACCCCTTGACAATCAGATGGGCTTTATAGATCTCCATCTTTTCGTCTGTGCCTCTCTTCCCCTTGAAGATCTACTTATATCCTATAAATTTTATCCCTTCAGGTGGGTCAACTAATGTCCACATATTATTGATCTTTGTGGACTCCATTTCGGACTTCATGGCTTCAAGCCACTTATCAGAGTCAGATCTCTATATTGCATCCATGTAGGTGATCGGATCTTCATTATTCTCATCAAGTTCAATAGGATCACCATCTTGGATCAAAAAATCATAGTATCTATCCGACTGACGCGGTACTCTATCGGATCTCTTTAATGGTGCATCTACAATAGGCTTCGAGTTTGATCTAATCAAATCTGGTTCTATAATTTCACTAGATTGTGTTGGTTCATCTACCTGTTAAACTTCATCAAGTTCAATCTTTAAGGTATTAGTTCCTTTATCAAGGAACTCCTTTTCTAAAAAAGATTGTCTTAAGGCTGACGAACACTTTTTGTTCATCATCAAGGTAGAAATAATATCTCTTAGTTTCTTTCGGATATCTTATGAAAATATACTTGTTAGATCTAGGTCTGAGCTTGTCTATTATTAAATGCTGGACATAAGTCGGACACCATCAGACCCTAAGGTGTGAGAGAACCAGCTTATGCCTTGTCCATATCTTATATGGTGTTTTGCTCACAAACTTACTCAGAACCCTATTAAGTATATAGCAAGCCGACTCGAGTGCATATCTCCAAAAAAAAATCAATAGACTAGCAAAGCCCATCATAAACTAAACCATATCCAATAGGATTCGATTTCTCCTTTCAAACACACCATTATGCTATGGCATCCCAAAAAAGGTCCATTACAAGAGAATCCTATTCTCTCTTAGATATGTCAGAAACTCACTGAAGAGGTATTCACCCCCTCGATCAGATCTAAGAGTTTTAATACTCTTTTCCATTTATTTATCTACCTCATTATGGAATCATTTCAATATTTCAAATGATTCTGACTTATGTTTCATCAAGGAGACGTACCCATATCCAGATAGGTTGTCTGTGAACGTAATGAAATAATGATATCCACCTCTGACACTTGTGTTCATGGATCCATATACATCAGTATATATTAGACCTAGAACATCATTAGCTTATTCATCTTTTCTAGTAAAAGATGACTTGGTCATCTTTTCAAGAAGACAAGACTCACAGATAGGTAATGATTCGCAATCATTAACTTGGAGAAATTCCTTTTGGGTCAACTTATTCATCCTGTTCTTGTTAATATGACCTAGTCTACAATGTCAAAGGTTGGCATTTGTGACATCATCTATCCTAGGATGTTTATTCGACATGTACATTACACTAGACCATGATACAATATAAATATCATTATTTAATTATCTATTTATCATAGTAACACTATTCAAAATGACATTACCATAATTTTTTTTTTATTGAAATCTCATAATTTTTCTTGGCCAAAAGGTTTACAAAAATTACATTCAATAGAAATGAAGGACAAAAGTGACAATCACTAAGAACAATGACGTAAGAATTGAATACAAGCTTGATAATTTCTAAAGCTAAAATTGGAACTGATCTTTCATCTCCAACGTTCAAAAATCTTTTGTCATCCTCAAATCTCTTACTGACCTGAAATTTCTACAATGAATTACAAATATTAATAAGATTATCGGTATCTAATATCCAGATCACAGTATCACAAATAGAGAAGTTGTAAGATGTTATCATATAATTATCTTGCCCAGCAACTGCTTGCTTCTTTTTGTTCGATCTATTCAGGTCAAGCAAAGCTGTGTATTGAGGATAATTTCTCTTCCAATAATCCTGCTTCTTACAGTAGAAGCACTCTACCTGACTCTAGTCAGACTTGGATTTGGACTTCTTGGTCTATCCCCAGTACGCCGCACCTTTTTATTTTTTTATTTTTTCTTTCTTAAAGGGATGACGCCCCGTTGAGGATCCTCCCACTACATTCACCATCTCCTTATGGAGCCAGTGATCCTTCTCAAAAGTCTGTAGCAATCCCAGCAAACTATGGTAGTTGACTACAGGCTTCATTATTCTATAATGACTAAGAAATGGTAGATAGAACTTTGGCAGAAAATTCAAAATCACATCTTTTCCAAGCTGTTCGTACCAAGGAAAGCCGAGTTTGCTTAGGTGCTCAATTTATTCGATCATGTACAATACATGATTAGTGATCGACGCTCCCTCCCTCATCCAGATGTTGAAGATGGCATAATTAGTTTTGTGCTGCTCAACATCATCGGGAGTGCCGAAGAATTTGTTCAACACTTGTAACATCTCCTCCGATTGAGCATCCTCAAACTTGTGATTGAACTCATCATTCATTGTAGCTCATATTATGCAATGAACCGTGGTACTATCATTTAGCCACTTTTGATAAGTGTCTCGTACCACACTGCATATGTTCGGTGCAAGCTCCTATGATTTTGGATCTATCAGTACATACAAGATCCGCTCATGCTCTGGGACAATCTTCAATTTTCAATATCAATTATTAAAATTGGATCCTATCAATTTATCACTATCCAATAATAATCGAAGTGACAAGGTGGTGGCCATAACTGCATAAAAGGAAATCCAAAAATCTAATTAGTGTATGAATTATTAAGCCTAAAGACATGGACTTTAGCTTAAAGGTTCTTCCACTATTTTTATGAATCGATAGCTTCTACCTCCAATTTGAGAAATTATACTAATTTTTTAATAGATAGTAGAATCCACACAGACTGCACATGAGTCTGACTTTGGCTAGCCCACCCATGTGTGGTCAGGAACAGATCTTTCCTTGCTGATCATAGATTGCAGAAGCAGTGACAAGGATGAGGCAAAAACCTTGATGGTGATTCAAATCAGGCCTAGAAAAATCTTAGGCATGAGGAAGAAGAGAGAAGAAACATGAGAGAGGGAGAGAGAGAGCAATTAGGGAGAAAAAATTTCTATTCTGATTTCATTTCATCAAAACCATATGCAAAATTATATATATACATGGTCAATGTGACCTAAACTAAAAACTCCCCCAGCTAACCCAATTTAGTACAATTTCCAAGCCCATGTAAATCTATGTCTCGCCTTGCACACCCATTAGACTAAACCTCTAGTCTAATCCTTGGATTAGCTCCTTAAGACCTCCCTAACCAAGGTCTTAAGTCACTAGAATTAAATCCAATTCAAGCTCAAACTAGAATCCAATTCAAGCCGACTCTATTAGGGTCTGAGCCAGCTCTGGCATGCCTGATCTGCAGTGTACTGAAAACACTACCTTCTATCCTATTGTTCGAGCCAGCTCTATCAGGCTTCGAGCTGACTTGACCTGGCTCACAGCTCTCTATCTACTGTTTGAGCTGATTTTCTCAGAGCTTGAGCTGACTCGATTGTTGTGTTATCTCCTAGTGCTAGAAACACAGCTCTCTGTCTATTATCTGAGTCGGCTCTCTTAGAGCTCGAGCCGACTTGACTGCTGACTGATACTCCTGATGCTTCCTTCATACCTTATCCTTTTTTTATCAGTTTTCAAGGCTTGAAAGCACCACACCTAAACTCATAATCTCCACCTTGGTGCTTCCAAGTCCTTATGAACTCAATCCTATCCACCAGTCCCATCAGGGCCACAAAATAGTGAAAGCTATCCCATGAAAGTACCTTTGTGAATACATCAGTTGAATTTTTCTTGGTGTGAACCTTCACCAGCTCCACTTCACCATCTTCTACAAGCTCTTTGCTCTAGTGGTACCTGATGTCAATGTGCTTCATCCTTGCTTGATAAATACAGTTTTGTGCAAGCAATAAAGCACTTTGACTATTAGAATGCACTCTTACAGTCTCCTATGGAAAGCCCATCTCCATCACCAAGCCCTTCAACCATAGGGCTTCCTTCGCTGCCTCTGTGATGCCAATGTACTCCGCTTCTGTAGTAGACAAAGCCGTTATGGGTTGTAAGCAAGATCTTCATGAGATTGGACCTCCATACAGGCTAAATACAAAATCTATCATCGAACTTTGAGTATTTACATCTCCATCAAAATCTGCATCTACAAACCCCTCTATAACCCCCTGAGCCTCCTTGGACATGTTGGAGTATCCATCAGTATCTTCTTGTTGACCATAGCAAATATCATCTCCAACTGTACCAGTCAAGTATCTAAAAATATCTTTCAGTGCTCTCCAGTACTCTCTACCAGACTGCGCCATAAATCTGCTCACCTAACTCATTGCATGGGCTGTAGCCAGCCTACAACATACCATAGAGTACATAATGCTCTCCAAACTAGAAGCTTATAGTACTCTCTCCATCTCTTAAGCCTCCATCTTAGTCTTTGGTGACATAGTCTTCGAGAGTCTAAAGTGCCCGGCAAGTGGCAGCTCTACCGATTTCACATCTTTCATCCCATATCTCTCCAAGACCTTCCTTATATAACCTCTCTGAGATAAGTGTAACAACCCCTTGGATCTATCTCTACTAATCTCTATACCTAGAATCTTTCGTGTAGGCCCCAAGTCCTTCATCCCAAACTCTCGAGACAAAATTTCTTTTAACTCCTACACTACTTCTTTACTCTTGCATGCAATCAGCATATCATCTACATACAAAAGTAAATATATCCTAGATCCATCATCTCAAGATCTAACATACACACATGGGTCATAATCATATTTGAAAAGCCAATGCTCCTCACATAAGTGTTGTTGGTGCAAAAATCCGCTTGCGCCGGAGAAGCTAGAGTCGAGGAAGTCGCGGTCGCCGCCGGGACCTGCAAAGGAAGTCTAAACCGGAGGTGGGATTGCTCCGGCAAGACCCTCCGATGCTCAAGTCAATTCTCTGCCTCAACAAGAATGGAGTGCTCGAACGGAAAATTTAGCAGAATTTTTATATGAAAGATGAGAGCCTATCGAATAACATATCTGGGGTTTCCCTTTTATAGACGGAGAGGGCAACAGATTGATAGCGACGCCTGTAACCGTCTGGTAGTGGGCCGCCCAGAGTCAGGAGGAATTTATTGCGGAGAGTAGTGGAGCGGGGTCGTGGCTATTATCGTGGCTTGCCACGCGGGATCAGTTACGGGGAGTGGAGTGGCGTCCGCTGTCGCGACTCATCTGGGGGTGGTGGAATCGCACAGGATCCACCGCAGGGAGTGGAGCAGAATCATGGCCGTTAATACAGCCTGTCAGAGAGTAATGGGGTCGCGTAGGGTCCGCCGCAGGGAGTGGAGCAGTGTTGTCCGTTATTGTGGCCCGCCAGGGGGTCCAGACTTGTCGGTTGGAGCTTGGTTGGAGTCGGTAGCGAGGTTCGGCACCCGTAGAAGCCCGGACGAAGTCTACTTGCAGTTGGGGTCGTGGGCAGGGTCTGGCTCCCACAGGAGTTCGGACGAAGTCTGTCTGCAGTCGTTGGTGTCGAGGATGGAACTTGGCTCCCGTAGGAGACCGGGCGGAGTCCTCTCAGAGTTGATGTGGCGGACGGAGTCTGGCTCCCGTAGAAGTTCGGGCGGAGTCCTTCTGCAGTTGAAGTTGGCGATGGAGCCCGGCTCCCGTAGGAGTCTGGGCGGAGTCCTCCTGTAATTGAAGTTAGGTGCGAAGTCCGGCTCCCGTGGGAGTCCGGATGGATCTTACCGGCGGTCGAAATTGGCGACGGAGCCCGGCTCCCATGGGAGTCCGGGCAGAGTCCCCCTTGAGGTTGGAGTCATGGGCGGAGTCCGGCTCCTGTGGGAGTCCGGGCGGAGTCCTCCCAGAGTTGAAGTCGCGGGCAGAGCCCGGCTCCCGTAGGAGTCCGGGCGGAGTCCCCTGCAATCAAAATCAGGTGCGAAGTCCGACTCCCGTAGGAGTCCGAGCAGAGTCTACTTGCGGTTGAAGTTGTCGGCGGAGTCCGGCTCCTGTAGGAGTCCGGACGAAGTCTGTCTGCAGCCGTTGGAGTCGAGGATGAAGCCCGGCTCCCGTAGGAGTCCGAGCGGAGTCTTCCTGTAACTAAAGTCAAAGGTGAAGTCCGGCTCCCGTAGGAGTCCGGACAAGGCTTACCGACAGTTGATGTTGAGGATGGAGCCCGACTCCCGTAGGAGTCCGGGCGGAGTCCTCCTGCAATTAAAGTCAGGTGCGGAGTCTGGCTCCCGTAGGAGCCCGGACGGATCTTACCGGCGGTTGACGTTGGCGACGAAGCCCGGCTCCCGTAGGAGTCCGGGCGGAGTCCCCCTTGAGGTTGGAGTCATGGGCGGAGCCCGGCTCCCGTAGGAGTCCGGTCGGAGTCCTCCTGGAGTTGATATTGCGATCGGAGCCTGGTTCCCGTAGGAGTCCGGGCGGAGTCCTCCTAGAGCTAATTCTGCTGAAGACTTCGGCTGTGAGTATTTTATACCCAACAAGTGTCAAATCGCTTGTACCACTATCTAGGAGACTGCTTCAATCTGTACAGTGATTTTTTTAGCAAACAAACCATTCCATCAGACCCAGATTCTCTAAACCCCTTTGGCTGCTTCACATAAATGCTCTTGTCCAAATGACTGTGAAAGAATGCCATCTTCACATCCATTTGCTTCAATTTCAGATCTTGTGTTGCTACAATGCTCAATAGTACCCTGATCGATGTATGCCTGACGACCGAAGAGAATACTTTTGTATAATCAACTCTTTCTCTCTGTGAGTACCCTTTGGATACTAACCTTGCCATGTGCCTTACTCCACCTTGCTCTGAAGGTGCTTTCTTTCTAGTATAA
Organism: Elaeis guineensis; assembly: GCF_000442705.2. NCBI lineage: Eukaryota > Viridiplantae > Streptophyta > Magnoliopsida > Arecales > Arecaceae > Elaeis > Elaeis guineensis. Next base: position 18,630,280 of record NC_026008.2, on the reverse strand, counting down.
ATCTGTTGGGAGCTAATGGGTCAAGCATCCTCTGGTAGATCCACCAACTGCAATGTCTGATTCTTCCTGAGAGACTCCATCTCCTCCATTATGGCTTGCATCCATGAATCTCGATCAAAACTCTCCATGGCCTCCTCAAAGGTCTCTGGATCATTGTTAGCAATGATGAGAGCATAGAAAATCATCTCATCAGTGCCATATCTCACTGGTTTATGAACAGTGCACTTCAGCTTGTGTAGTGCCATCCCACTTGCTGTGTCCTACAAGTCTGTTGCCTATGGCTGCCTCTGCACTTCCTCTCAAACAACATCCTCTCCTCACTGATCCTCCATAGGTGTATAACCATGCCTTCCCAACTCTACCTCAAACTGAATACATTTCGAGCTTGAAGTTGAAGGCAAATCATCTGACTGCGAGTGCTGTTCACTGCTGTCCTGAGCTGTCTTTCCAACACTATCTGCACTTTCTGGCTTCCTCAAGATGCTCTTTGTTGGAGCATGATCTTGACTCCTCCCACGGACCTTAGGTGCAGTGGAACCAGCAACAAACAAATCTGGAGACTTCTGGACTCGATCGAAGGCCCTTGACGAAATCAGCCTGGTTGCTGTCTTCTTCGTCAGCCTTTCGTTCCAGATGAAGAACGCCTCTAAGATCACCTCTAAAAAATTCAAGATCTGGTACCCACCCAGATCAGGCCTGGAATAAGGTTGTCCAATTTATAAATCTCAAATTGGGATATTCTAGATAGGGAAGAAGATAGATAGAACCAGACCTTGCAGATCTGTCCTGCTGCAGCCTTTCCTGTAGATCTGTTGATGGAGATCTCACCTGTGCCTCAAACGACCTCAGATCAACTCTAGATCTGAGAGAAACTTGTACCAATCTCGTAGCAAGAGATTCCAAGTCCTGTACCTGATGTTTGGGTGCCTGCAAGAGAAGGAGAGACAATATGGTTGGCGGCACAAAGGGGGAGGGGCTCAAAACCCTAGTGCCTCCCCTGCTTTTCCTGCCTTTTATGGACCTGGCGGCAAGAAACCCTAGGGTTTTTTGCTCCTGGGGCATGGAGAATAGCTGAAGAGAGAGAGAGAAGAGAGAGAGAGACTTGAGAGAAAGGGTTTTCATATTTTTTGGCTTAATCAAACCTATACAGTGCATGTATATATAAACACAGGGTCAAGTGACCCAAACCCAAAACTCCCTTGACCAACTCTATGGGAGATTAGGTTAACCCAAGCCCATGTACACCCATGACTCAACCTAATATCACCTATCCTGGGTCCAGACCTGGCCCATAAAGAGTTGGTCCCTTGAGACACACATAACCTAGACCTCAAGAACCTGAAAGGCCCACAGCCTTTCAACCTAGGGCCCAACTAGCCCTAGAGCCTCCATGAAGCCCTCATGAATGATGGACCTTGGCCTTAGCCTTGGTCCCCTGGGCTTTGGGCACACCACCTGGATCACAACAATCTCCACCTTGGTGTCCCAAGGCCTCAACTAGCTCCACTCTGTCCATCAGCCGAATCAGCTCAACACATCTCTGAATGCTGTCCCGTGGAAGTACCTTCGTAAGTGCATCAGCTGGGTTCTTCTTGGTGTGTACCTTTACCAGCTCCACCTCATCATCCTCCACAAGCTTCCTGATCTGATGATACCGAATGTCAATATGCTTTATCCTTGCATGATAGACTGAGTTCTGTGCTAGTAGAAGTGCACTCTGGCTGTCACAGTGCACTCTAATGGCCTCCTGAGTAAGGCCCATCTCCGTCAACAAACTCTTCAACCAAATTACCTCTTTAGCTGCTTCTATCAGCCCGATGTATTCCGTCTCTGTAGTGGATAGGGCCGTGATAGGCTGCAGACTCGATCTCCAAGAAATAGGACCTCCATACAGGCTAAAGATGAAGCCTATCGTAGCCTCTGGGTATCCACATCTCCATCGAAGTCTGCATCTACATAACTGCCAATCAACCCTTGAGCCTCCCTGGACATGTCAGAGTATCCCACTGCACCTCCTCGCTGTTCGTAGCAGATGCCAACTCCAACTGAACCCGCCAGGTATCTGAATATCCACTTCAGAGCTCTCCAGTGCTCCCTGTCAGGCTGCGCCATGAATCTGCTAACCTGACTCACTGCATGAGCGATGTCTGGCCTATAACAGACCATCGCATACATCAAGCTCCCAACTCCTGAAGCATAAGGAACCATCTCCATCTCCTGAGCCTCCACCTCAGGCTGTGGTGCCATGGTCTTCGAGAGTCTGAAGTGACCAGCAAGTGGCAGCTCCGACGGCTTTGCTCCCTTCATCCCGAACCTCTCTAAGACCTTCTGTATGTAGCCCTCCTGAGATAGATGCAGCACCCTCCGGGCTCGATCTTTGAAAATCTCCATGCCTTGGATCTTCCTTGTAGGGCCCAAATCCTTCATCTCAAACTCTCGAGATAAGGATGCCTTCAGATCCTGCACAACCTTCCTACTCTTGCATGCTATAAGCATGTCATCCACATACAAGAGTAGGAACACCCTAGAACCATCCTCAAGAGACTGAACATAAACACAGGGATCAAACTCGCACCTGGAAAGTCCAATGCTGCGCACATAGGAGTCAAACTGCTTGTACCATTGCCTCGGTGACTGCTTCAGCCCGTACAGCGACTTCTGCAATAAACAAACCTTTCCCTCTGATCTTGGATCCCTAAAATCGGGTGGTTGCTCCATGTAAATCCTCTCCTCCAAATGCCCATGGAGGAACGCCGTCTTGACATCCATCTGCTCCAGCTCTAAATCCTGAGCTGCTACAATGCTTAGCAACACTCTGATGGAAGTATGTCTGATGACGGGAGAGAAGACCTCGCTGAAGTCGATGCCTTCCTTCTGGGAGTATTCCTTGGCCACTAACCTCGCCTTGAATCTGATACCTCCCTGCTCTGAAGGCCCTTCCTTGCGACTGTAGACCCATTTGCAGCCAATGGGCCTCTTCCCCTGTGGCAACTGCACCAATCACCACGTCTGGTTCTGGTGGAGAGACTGCATCTCCTCGGACATCGTCAGAACCCATCGCTCTCTATCCTGGCTCTCAATAGCTTCCTGATACATATATGGGTCTCCATTCACTGTCACCAGGGCATATGACAGCATCTCCTCGAAGCCATATTGGTCCGATTGCCTGATGGTCCTCTTGGGCTTGTGTAGGGCAACACCGATATCAGTCCTCGATCCAGCTCGCTCCTGCTGGACCTCTTCACCTCGATCATCTATCCGAGTCCTCTCCACCTGTGGAGACACCTTAGGTAGGTGCTCCACCTGAATGTCATGTTCTCCAGTAGTACCTGCAAGAGGCAAAATCAAAGAGGTAAGCTGTCCAGCAGCGCCCTGTTGGACCTCCTTCTGCTCCTGCTGCTCCTCCATGCCTGCTCACCTTCGTAGGACTGACTCCTCATCAAAAGTGACATCCCGACTAATGATGACCTTCTTTTTCAAAGGATCCCACATCCTGTATCCCTTAACTCCTCACGGATAGCCTAGAAATACCGTCTTGCGTGATCTGGCGTCTAGCTTGCTCCGCTGCATAGGCTGTGCACCCAAATACCCGTAGATGGCCCAGCCCAACTGTCCTCCCAGACCACACCTCCTCTGGAAGCCTGCCATCCAACCTGGTGTGAGGTGACCGACTGACCAAGTAACCCGCTGCATCTACTATGTCAACCCAGAACGCCTTTGGAAGCCCTGCCTGCAGCCTCATGCATCGTGCCTTTTCCAGAAGTATTCTGTTCATCCTCTCGGCCACCCCATTCTGCTGTGGAGTGTCCTTAACTGACAAGTGTCTCCTGATCCCACACTCCTCACAGTAGTCCTGAAACTCTCTGCTAGTGTACTCTCCACCATTATCTGACCTCAGACACTTCACGCTCCTCCCCTGCTCCTTCTCCACCTCAGCTCTCCAGATTTTGAACTTGGTGAAAACCTCAGACTTCTCTCTCATGAAGTAAATCCATAGTTTTCTTGAGAAATCATCAATCAGGGTCATGAAGTATCTGGCCCCATTCCTAGCTGAAACTGGGGCTGGTCCCCACACATCCGTGTGTACTAACTCCAGAGGGGCTGCACTACGGGTTGTACTGATGTTGAACTGAACTCTTCTCTGCTTTCCCATCTGGCAAGACTCACAGATCTCCCTTGTAGCACCATCCTCCAGATCAGAGATGAGTCCTCTCCTGCTCAACTCCCTCAGCCCCTTGTCACCCATGTGGCCTAGGCGGTAGTGCCACATCCTGTAAGCCCCCTGCTGGTCTTGTGCTGCAACTACTGTATCAGACTCTTCGGTCACCACAGATCCCTCCATGAGATAGAGATTATTGTCCAACCTCCTGCCTCTCATCACCACCATAGCTCCATTGGAGATGTTTAATACTCCGCTTCTAGCCCTACTGCTGAAGCTGTATCCACTGCGCTCCAAGTAGCCTAGTGACACCAGATTCTTTTCCAGCTCTGGGACGTGCTTTACATTTGTCAATGTCCTCACAATCCCATCAAACATCCTCACCCTGACTGTCCCTATCCCAGCCACCTTACAAGGATGTTTGTCGCCTAGAGTCACTGATCCCTCATCTGTCTTGATGTATGTCACAAACCAAGACCTGTGTGGTGGTAGTGATGTGAGCACGCAGAGTCTAGTGTCCACTCCTCTGTGTAATGCCTGTGACCATCTGATACCACAAGTAGATCATCCTCCACCTACTGTCCAGCAACTGCACTCACTAATTCTGAGCCACTTCTTTCTCCCTTCTTGCTCTTTCATAGTGGACATTCTCACTTGAAGTGCCCGAATTTGTTGCACTTGAAGTATTTCATCTCTTTCTTTCCCTTCTTGGACTTGGACCGCCCCTTGGACTTGCTTCTGCCTCTACCTCTACCTGTCCTCTCCCCTACTGCCAAACCCTCCTGGGGAGCTCGATCTCTGGTCAACTTTTTTTTTTGCTCATTAGACCTCAGCACCAAGACCATGTCCTTATATTCTAGAGTCTCCTTGTCATAAAGCAGTGTAGTCACCAAAGAGTCATATGATCCTGGCAGCGAACACAAAAGCAACAGGGACTTGTCCTCCTCATCCAGCTTCACCCCGATATTCATCAACTCCATGCACAACTAGTCGAACCTCTGAATGTGGCCAATCACATCAGATCCCTCCTGCATCTGAAGACTGTACAACCTCTTCTTCAGCATTAGCTTGTTGCACATATTCTTCCCCATATACATGGTGTGCAACTTCGACCAAAGGCCCTTCGGGGTCTTTTCTTCCAGCACTGAATACAACGCCGCATCTGCCAAACATCCTCTGATCACCGAGCATGCTTTCTTCTCTAACGATGCCCACTGTCTATCTGTCATTCCCTCAGGCTTCTCATCCAAAGCCTGATCCAGATCTGCTTGCACCAGAAGATCCTCCACCCAGATTTTTCACATGGAAAAATTTTTCTTGCTATCAAACTTCTTGAAATCGACCTTCATATTGCTGCCCATGACTGGATCCAAGCCAAACAAGCAATATAAAATCAAGAAGTATAGAATATATCTTGATGGTACCTTGCTGAAAATTTTTAGCACTTGGAATCTTTAACTTCTCGTGCTTGAAACTGCTTCCTCACCACTGTGGCTCTGATACCAACTATTGGAGCATGATCTTAGCTCCTCCCACAGACCTTGGGTGCAGTAAAATCAGCAACAAACAAATCTGGAGACTTTTGGACTCGATCGAAGGCCCTTGACGAAATCAGCCTGGTTGCTGTCTTCTTCATCAGCCTTTCGTTCCAGATGAAGAACGCCTCTAAGATCACCTCTAAAAAATTCAAGATCTAGTACCCAACCAGATCAGGCCTGGACCGAGGTCTTCTAATTTGTAAATCTCAAATTGGGGCATTCTAGATAGGGAAGAAGATAGATAGAACCAGACCTTGCAGATCTATCCTGCTGCAGCCTTTCCTGTAGATCTGTTGATGGAGATCTCACCTGCACCTCAAACGACCTCAGATCAACTCCAGATCTGAGAGAAACTTGTACCAACCTCATAGCAAGAGATTTCAAGTCCTGGACCTAATATTTGGATGCCTGCAAGAGAGGGAGAGGCAATATGGTTGGCGGCACAAAGGAAGAGGGGCTCAAAACCCTAGCTCCTCCCCTGCTTTTCTTGCCTTCTATGGACCTGGCGGCAAGAAACCCTAGGGTTTCTTGCTCCTGGGGCATGGAGAATAGCTGAAGAGAGAGGGAGAAGAGAGAGAGAGACTTGGGAGAAAGGGTTTTCATATTTCTTGGCTTAATCAAACCTATACAGTGCATGTATATATAAACATAGGGTCAAGTGACCCAAACCCAAAACTCCCTTGACCAATTCTATGGGAGATTAGGTTAACCCAAGCCCATGTACACCCATGACTCGATCTAATCTCACCTATCCTGAGCCCAGACCTGGCCCATAAAGAGTTGGTCTATTGAGGCACACATAACCTAGACCTCAAGAACCCGAAAGGCCCACAGCCTTTCAACCTAGGGCCCAACTAGCCCTAGAGCCTCCATGAAGCCCTCATGAATGATGGACCTTGGCCTTAGCCTTGGTCCCCTGGGCCTTGGGCACACCACCTGGATCACAACACTCTTTTTATCAAAGACCATATTCTTATTGATGACACACTTCTAAAAATGTGGATCCCATAGTAAGTAACCCTTCACACCTATAGGACACCCAATGAAGATCATCTTCTATGACTTCGGGTCGAAATTGCTCCATTCAACTTCCTCCACCAAAGCACAAGCCAGACAGCCGAACACCTTCAGATGGCCAAGCTCCATCTTTTTTTCACTCTAGACTACCTCTAGAAGTCCTCTATTGAGTGATCTATGGAGAGACCTGTTAACAAAAAAATAAGCAAATGTTAGAGCATCACCCGAAAAAAACTTGGCCAGTGATGCTTGCAGCCTTAAGCTCTTGGTCTTCTCAATTAGTGTCCAGTTCATCCTCTTTGCAGCATCATTCTATTGAGGGGTCATCCTCACCATGTAATGACACCTGATGCCATTTTTCTCATAGTACCTCTTGAACTCTAGGCTTGTATACTCCCTTCCATTATCAGATCTTAAATACTTCATTGGCTGTCCTGTCTCCTTCTCCACCTTAGCTCTCCACATCTTAAATTGGATAAACATTTTTGATTTTATCTTAATCGAAAATATCCAAACTCTCCTGGAGAAGTCATCTATAAAGGTGACAAAGTATCTAACTCCATCTCGAGCTACAGTAGGTGCCGGTCCCTACACGTCCGAGTGAACAAGCACCAAAACAGCTTCACTCTAATTAGAACTACTAGCAAACTTTATCTTGTGCTATTTGTCATACATACAAGGCTCATAAAGGTCATCCCCCTCCTTCTTGAGGGCTGGAATCAGTCCTCTCTTACTCAATTCTTTGGGCCCCTGGTCACTCATATGACTCATACGATAGTGCCATAGCTGGTAGGTATTGAAATTTCATCTCGGGGCATGCATGTGTATTTCAAAATATTTTTTTCTAAATAATATAGTGAAATAGAAGATTAAAATATCTTTTAATCTAAATCATGTATGCATAAAATATAGAACACAAGGATCTACTTCATACACTGAAATTGAACACATGCTGAATTTTATGCTGAAATTAAATATATGATCGAATCACATACTTGTTTCGTAATTTTTTCTTTAAATCTGGATCTAAAAGAGAGTAGATTCTTTTTTAGCCATGCAAGTATCCAGTTTCTATGCGTATCCACTCAGAATTTGCTTGGAACAGTCCTCTTTGATGTTGATCTTTCTTCTTCAAGAATAATTATCCTACGAATCTGAACGAAGCCTAGATTGCGATCAACTCTTTGATCTTTTCTTTGATCTTTTTCTTCTCTTCTTCTCTCTCTTTTCTTTTCTTGATTTTAAGGCAACCAAGGTCTAAAAATTAGCAAGAAAAGAGGATGCCCAAGCTCCTCTTAGGTGTGGAGATGGAGGATGCCTAACTCCTTTGGGCGTAGGATCCAAAGGGGAAAAGAGAGGGAGGTATGGGGGGATCTTATGGGAGGCGTGGGCTACTAAAAATTTAATGTAAAGAGCCTTAGAGAAGGTTCCTTTAAATAGGCAAAAGGTTTGAATCCTATTCAAAACTAAATAGCCCCTTAATACAAATCATACTTATATTAGGAATCTTTATAGCCTTAGATATTTGACTCCCTTTAGAAGATCCATTAGGCATCAATTATTGGAGCCTTTGCACCCACTTTTTCACCTACATGGGGCCTAGGGGATGCCCCATGCTGGTCCCACATGCCCTCTTTTAAGTGGGTATGCCCAGCTTGCTCAAATCAAATGGCGCCCCATATAAACAATCAAAAAAATTGATTACGAATTTGAACCCTTAATTCATATGATCCAAAATTCTAGGTATCCAACAATTGGAGCCCAATGAATTTTATTCATTTAAATTATTAGCAGATAATTAATTTAAATTAATCTTATCAAATAAAAAATTCGAGTGTAAAGAGAAAATTGGGTTCAACCATGTGCTAGCAAGGTTATCCTGAACCCAATAGGATTTCTCTAAACCTAATTGAGACTTCATAAGCCCAATAGTTTATTCCAGATCTAATCTCTTTGTTGTGTGATCTCATAAGTTCAATTCTATCTGGTAGTGAGATATACAATGATCTTTATCATAGTATCATTGAAACTCTTTTCAATGGATCGAAATAATTACACTCTAACTCATCAAGAATTATCAATTTTGGGCAATCATAATGAGCTCTCACAATTCACCAGTGACACCTAGCAGTATGTAGTGGCAACCCAGTAGAATCAAAATAGAACCTTAAGGTGTAGTTCTCATGTGATTCAGTTCTTCTATTGTGAGTCCCGACTAGATGGCAGGTCATGGATAAATCGTCAAACCTCATCATCAGTCATATGACAGATTCGATTAGCTCAAATTCAATTGTGATCTTCATGAAAACTCTTTTTCATCCATAACACTGCTATGGCCACAGACTCTCAGACATAGCTTCTCAAATCTCATAGGATTACTCCTCTCTATCAAGATCGATAGATTCTATCTAGATACATATCTTACTTCTACAGTGGACCAACTGTCACCAACATCTACTACAAGATCTCATCGAGGTCATGTTAATGTGTCAGTCAAACTCTAGTAGCCTCACTGTGAGCAATCGTACTATTATAGATCAAAGAACCATTCACACAACTACAGCATCGAGATGATCATTGATAATTGATTAGAAATTTAAGTGATATCTCATATGTTTACGTTCAGTACTAGTTATTCTCTAACAACTATCCACACTCGTCGCTCAGTGTCTTTACATTATAAATCAGAGACTCATCTATCTTGAAAAAAGTGATTTATGCATTGATCTATCTGGATCGATCACCATCCTCATGATGATACTATGATCAGGAGCATTTAGAAATTTTATACATGTCTCTAATTCTCAACACTTTGAGAATATGTATCGAAGTATTAATTTTGTAGATGATTCAAAGACACATCACTCTTGAATGAAAATAAAACTTGCCCTTTTATTGATCAAATCAATATATTAAGTATAAAATTATATCCTAGACTTATTACAATGTATTAGCTGTATTGGCTTCTAGGACATACATCTAACAATCTCCCACTTAGACTAAAGCCAATTGGCCATTAATCTAAGTCCCATCTTCTCAAGGTAGACTTTCATCTTTGGTTGGCTCAATTACTTTGTCAACAGGTCTGCCATGTTATCCGTGGAGTTTACTCTTCGCACCTTAACATGTTTCTTTTTGAGGTAGCCGTGTATAATATAGAACCACCACTCGATGTGCTTTGATTTTTGATGAGACCTCGGCTCCTTAGCAAGTGCTATGGCTCCATTATTGTCGCAATAAAGTGGTATAACATCTGATGTCATTATCCTAAGCTTCATGATAAATTTTTTAAAGCAAAAGCCTTCCTTTGCAACATCCAAAGCACCGACATATTCAGCTTTTATGGTTAAATCTGCTATGATGGGTTGCTTAGAACTTTTCCAGCTGACTGTGCCATCATCGCATGCGAACATATATCCTGACATAGACTTTCTATTATCAGAATCAGACATGAAGTCTAAATCAGTATATCCCTCAACTCACAGTTCAAAACCTCCTTCAAAGATCAAGAACAAATCTTTAGTTCTTCTCAAGTAGTTAAAGATGTTCTTCACAGCTATCCAATGCTCCTCGTCTAGATTTGACTGATACTTGCTTGTGATACTCACAACAAGGACAATATCAGGTCGAGTACACAGTATGGCATACATAAGACTCTCTATGGTCGAGGTATAAGGAATCCTACTCATGCGCTAAACCTCCTCAGATGTGGTCGAACATATTATCTTAGAAAGACGAATACCATGCCTAAGAGGTAAGAGTTCTCTTTTAGAATTTTCTATGCTGAATCTCTTCAGCACTTTCTCTATGTACAGCCTTTGTGATAGGCCTAGCATCCTTTTAGATTTATCTCTATAGACCTTTATTCCAAGAATATAGGATGCTTTCCTTAGATCTTTCATGGAGAATTTCTTAGATAACTATCTTTTGATCGAGGTCAGCATGAGAATATCATTTTCAATGAGGAGAATATCATCCACATATAATATGAGGAATGTTATTGCTTTTCCATTGACCCTATTGTATACGTAAGGTTCCTCTTTATTATTGACGAAATCAAATGATTTGATCGCTTTATCAAAATGAAGGTTCTAACTTCGAGAAGCTTGCTTTAATCCGTATATGGACCTTTGCAGCTTGCAGACTCGATGATCACTATCACCTAATGTAAAACCTAAAGGTTGCTCTATATAGATATCTTTGTCCAGATATCCATTCAAGAAAGCAATTTTCACATCCATCTATCAAATTTCATAATCATATAAGCTGCAATAGCAAGTAGAATGTGGATAGATTTCAGCATGGCGACAGACGAGAAGATTTTCTGATAGTCAATGCCTTCACGTTGACTATAATCTTTTGCCATGAGTCTTGCTTTGTAGTTCTCTACCTTACCATCGGCACCTATTTTTTTTTTTATAGATCTATTTACATCCAATGGGTACTATACCTTCGGGTGGATCCACTAAGGTCCATACTTGGTTCGAGTGCATTGAGTCAATCTCTGACTTCATTGCATCTGACTATATTTTAAAATCGATGTCAAATATCACCTCATCAAAGGTATTAAGATCATCACCATGATCCTTATCTCCCAAAAAAAATTTTTTCTTTACTTTCTCCGTAAGCATACCCATGTACCTTTCTGAAAGTTGGGAGATCCTACTAGATCTATAAGGTGGTAGAGGAACATCAACTACTGACTCATGAATAATAGGTTTCTGAGGATCCATAGCTCTTTGCTCTTTAGAGATCTTTTCTTCAAGCTCAACTAACCTCTCATAGCCACCATCCTAGATAAACTATTTTTCTAAAAATATGGTGTTCCAACTCACAATGACATTATGATCTTGTGAAACGTAGAAGTAGTATCTCATTGATCCTTTTGGATACCCTACAAAATGAGCTATTATAGATCTATCCTCTAATTTATCAGCCATCTGTCTCGTGACATAGGCGGAACATCTCCAAATTTTAAGATAACTTAGACTCGACTTCTTACCATATCATATCTCATACAGTGTGGTAGAAATATATTTTGATGGAATTCTATTCAATAAATGAATTACAGTTAATAAGGCATATCTCCAAAGATATAAGGGTAAATCAGTAAAGTTCATCATGGATCTGACCATATCTAATAGGATCCTATTTCTCCTTTTAAATACCCCATTGAATTGAGGTGTTTCGAGAGAAATCTATTGAGAGACTACATCATTGTCCTTAAGATATCTCAAAAAAATTTTACTAAGATATTCACCTCCTCAATCAGATTGAAGAATCTTAATGGATTTGTCTATTTATTTTTCTACTTCATTTCTAAACTTTTTGAACATTTTAAAAGCTTTAAACTTGTGTTTTATCAGATACACATGCCCGTACCATGATAGATCATTGATAAAGGTGATGAAGTAGCTATAATCATCTCTGGCCTACACATCAAATAGTCCATAAATATCGATGTGTACCAGGGCAAGCAATTCGGTGGGCCCTTTCTCCAAGTCCTACAAAGGATAATTTGGCTATTTTTTCTTAAAGACAAGATTCACAAGCTGGATATAACTCTGAATCAAAAGAGCCAAGGATCCCATCTTTTTTTAGTTTGTTTATCCTATCCTTTCCAATATGGCCTAGTCTATAATGTCACAAGTACTTTTGGTTAATTTAGTCTATGGGTCTCTTTTGACCTATGACACTTACTACTAGCTTCTTTAGATTCACATTTGCATCAATATGCAAGTGATAAAGACTGTCAATTAAAAGACCACATGCAATCAATGGAATAAAATTTTTTATTAAAATAAAAATCAAAACCATCCTGTGCTAGCATAGACACAGAAATCAAATTTCGATTAGCTATAGGAATAAAATAATAGTCTTTCAAATCTAATCTAAATCATGATGGTAATCGAAGAGGATAAGTACCAATAGTTTCTGCAGTAACTTTTACTCCATTACCGACCTGAAGGATCATGTCACCCTCCCTCAACCTCCTACTTCCATTAGACTTTGCATTGAAGTATATATATGAGCACTCGAACCAGAGTTCAATACCTAACTAGAAGTAGAGAAACCATAAGGTTAGATTCAATTACAAGCATACCTTCTAAAAATTTGTCACTCTTTTTGGTCTTCAGTCTCTCTAGGTAGACTGGACAGTTTCTCCTCCAATGACCTTCAGCATCATAGTGAAAACACTTTTCCTTTGCTTTAGTCTTTTTTGGAACATCCTTCTTTGGCTTGCTCTCCTTCTTCGGCTTCTTTGTGGGTTTACTCTTCTTCTTCCAACCAGACTTTCTCTTGGATGAAGAAGTCTGCTCCACAGCAAGAACAATATCCCTTGAACTCTTTAAGGTTCTCTCAATAGTGACGAATATGTTGACCAGATTGGGTATAGTGCAATCAAGTTTGTTTATATAAAAATTTATAATAAATTGACTATATGAACTCATAAGGAATTGAAGGATCAAATCCATCTGCAATTCCTTTTGCATATCAAGCCCAAGCTTCCTAAGCTTCTCAATGTTCTTGATCTCTATCATACAGTGCTCATGGACTAACTGTCCCTCATGCATCCTCAGATTGAAGAGTCTTTTAGACACTTCGAAGCATGCTGTGCGGCTCTGCTCACCATACAACTCTTATAGGTGAGTGATCATAGCTCTGGTAGTGAGCATATGCTCATGCTGGCTCAGCAACTCATTTGACATGAAAGCCAGCACATAGCACTTAATCCGATTGTTTTCATCCATCCACTTTTCATATGCTGTTCTTTGCTTAACAGTAGGATGGTTTGGTAACACTAGAGGTTCCTAGTCAAGTACATGGCCTAATTTTTAGAAGTCAAGACAATCCTGAAGTTTTTAAGCCAGTCTTTATAATTGATTTCGGTCAAATGATTGGACTCAAGGATGCGGGCTAGAGGATTTGAAGCTGACATGGTTTAACTGTGAGAGTAGAGATTCAAGTTAGATTTTATACTTTAAATTTATATTTGCTCTAGGGACTTTAAGAAGCAAACAATTAGTTCTACTATTTTTTCGGATCCCTCCACTCCTCGGGTGGGAAGCGAAAACCCTAATGCAACAATTGAATTTCTAGTGGGTACTGCATCCCACCGATGTCATGCACCTCACCTAACAGTTATCGATAACATACGCACCGATACATGGATAACTCTTTGTCCATATGCTTTTCTAAGCATGTTGCAGTGACTTCATCTCTAAGTTATATAGGCTCACCTAACAGTTATTGACCACACTCCTTAGTTAAATTTGACCCACCATTCACAAGTAGGTGCAAAGCCATCATTGAATCCCTCACCTAACAGTTATTAGACCCAACCCCATCTTTACCCTGGAGCAACTCTTTGCTAATAGAGTGGTTGCATGTTTTCAGTGCAACTGAACTACTGTGACCAGTCAAGAATAATCAATGCTAGTACCATGCCTGCACATCTACAATGATGGAAGACCTATGGACTTAATATTTATGGAGAGATTTAGGTTTAGATCTCATTCAATCAGTCATCATATGATCGATCTAATTGGCATGGACTAAACCAAACCGCCAAGCAACTTTATTCAAGACTCAATCTTCCAAATTGACCTGGTAAGTGGAGATTGATGGGGGTTCCCATGTTGCTTTCCTTAGACATTAATAAATTGGTTAGATCAGTGAACAGAATCAATTAAATAACTATATCTCAATTACTTATCTTAGACACTAACAGATTAATCGATCCAAATAGGTTAGCTTAAGTGAATCAGACTCAAGCCATCGAGCTGAATTAGATCCTTAGGTTAATCAATTCTATATATAGAATTTAATTGATTTGATCAATAATAATTACATGATCTTAAACTTAGTTGACCTAATCCTAATCAATACTTGACTTAGTTTGATCAATTATTTAATTGAATTAGACCTATTAGATTCAAATCAAAAATTCTAGATACAATCTTATTACATGACTTAATTTTTGATTTACCTATGACCCAAACCCTTATGCATAAACATAAATTTTAGATTCTAAAACTAAATTTTAGATCTAAATTTTTTATATGAAAGATAAATTTTAAATTATGAAATTAATTTTTAAATTTAATATACAAGTATATATCTCATATATGTATGTAAATTCAGATCTAAACAAAAATTCATATCATAATATGATATCATATATCTCATATATAAATCATGAAATATATTAAAATTAATTTTTAAATCTAAATATGTAATCATATATCTCATATATAAATCATAAATTAGGTCAAAAATAATTTTTAGATTTATGCATGCATCTATATATCAGGTATACATGAATTAAAAATCTATCTAGAATAAATTTTAGATTTATGCATGTCTTCACATATTAAATATATGATCTAAAAATTAAATTTAAAATAAATTTTAGATTCAAAAAAATCATCTATACATCTCATATATCAAGAAAAATTAAATTTTAATTTTTTTTTTAAAAATATGTATGCCAATTTCATGCATATGAAACCCATGGCTCTGATACCACTATTGGAATTTTATTTCGGGGCATGCATGTGTGTTTCAAATTTTTTTTCCTAAATAATATAGAAGAATAGAAGATACTCTTTTTAATCTAAAACATACATGTATAAAATATAGAACATAAGAATTTACTTCATATGCTGAAATTGAACACATGTTGAATTTTATGCTAAAATTAAATATCTGATCGAATCACATACTTGTTTCATAATTTCTTTCTTCAAATCTAGATCTGAAAGAGAGTAGATATTTTTTTAGTCATACAAGTATCCAGTCTTTATGGGTATCCATTCAGGATCAGCCTGGAACACCCTCTTTGGTGTTGATCTTTCTTCTCCAAGAACAATCATCCTGCGAATCTACACGAAGTCTGGATCCCGATCAACTCTTTGATCTTTTCCTTGATCTTTTTCTTTTCTTTTTCTCTTGCTCTTCTTTCCTTAAATATGAAGCAATCAAGGTCTAAAAATCAGCAAGGGACGCCCATGCTCCTCTTGGGCATAGAGATGGAGGATGCCCAACTCTTTTGGGCGTAGGATCCAAAAGAGAAGAGAGGGAGGTGTGGGGGGATCTTATGGGAGGCATGGGCTGCTGAAAATCTGATGTAAAGAGTCCTAGAGAAGGCCCCTTTAAATATGCAAAAGGTTTGAATCCTGTTCAAAATCAAATAGTCCCTTAATACAAGTCCTACTGGCATTAGGAATCCTTATAGCCTTAGATATTTGACTCCCTTTAGTCAATCCATTAGGTACCGACTATTGAAGCCTTTATACCCACTTTTTCATACACCACATAGGGCTTAGGGGATGCCCATGCTGGTCCCACATGTCCTCTTTTAAGTAAGCATGTCCAACTTGATCAAATGAAGTGGCCCCCCATGCAAACAATTAAAAAAATTGATTAACGGTTTGAACCCTTAATTCATATGATCCAAAATTCTAGGCACCCAACAATTAGAGTCCAATAAATTTTATTCATTTAAGTTATTAGTAGATAATTAACTTGAATTAATCTTATCAAATAAAAAATTTAAATGTAAAAAAAAAATTTGAGTTCAACCATGTGCTAGCAAGGTTATCCTAAACCCAATAGGATTTCTTTAAATCCAATTGAGACTTCATAAGCCCAATAGTTTATTTCAGATTTAATCTCTTTATTGTATGACCTCATAGGTTCAATTCTATCTAATAGTGAGATATACAATGATCTCTATCATAATATCATAGAAATTTTTTTTAATAGATCGGAATGATTTCACTCTAACTCATCAAGGATTATTGATCCTGAGCAACCTTAGTGAGCTCTCACAATTCATCAGTGATACCTAGCAGTATATAGTGGTAATATAGTAGAACCAAAATAGAATCTCAACCTGTAGTTCACATGTGATTCAGTCCTTTTATCATGAGTCTCGATTTGATGGCAGATCATGGATAAATCATCAAGCCTCATCATAGTCATATGATAGATTCGATTAGCTCAAGTCCAATTGTAATCCTTATAAAATATTTTTTTCATCAATTACACTACTGTGGTCACAGACTCTCGAACTTAGCCTCTTAAATTTTATAGGACTACTCCTCTCTATCAAAATCGATAGATTTCATCTAGATGCATATCCTACTCTTACAGTGGATCAACTATTACTAACATCTACTATAAGGTCTCATCAAGGTCATGTTAATATATCAGTCAAATTCTAGCAGTCTCACTACAAGCAATCGTATGATTACAGATCAAAAGACCATTCACACAACTATAGCATTGAGATGATTACTAATGATTGATTAGAAATTCAAGTGATCTCTCATATGATCACGCTCAGTACTAGTTGTTCTTTAACAACTATCCACACTCATCCCTCAGTATCTCTGCACTGTAGACTAGAGACTCATCTATCTCGAAGGAAGTGATTTGTGTACCGATCTATCCTGATCGATCACCATCCTCATGATAATACTATGACTGGGAGTATTTAAAAATTTTATACATATCTCTAGTTTTCAACACTTTGAGAATATGTATCGAAGTATTAATTTTATAGATGATTCAAGGGCACATCACTCTTAAATGAAAATAAAATTTATTTTTTTATTGATCAAATCAATGTATTAAGTATAAAATTATATCCTAGACTTATTAAAATATATCAGCCGTATTGGCTTTTAAGACATACATCTAATAGTAGGCAAGCTGCTCCTCTTGTGCTACTACAGAAGCCTCCGCACTATTGGTAACCACTGAGCCTTCCATCCTATATAGATTATTGCTTAGTCTTCTCCCTTTCATCACCACCAAAGCACCCTTAGAGATCTTCAAACTCCCACTCCCCAGCTGACAACTGAAAGCATATCCCTACTTCTTCAAGTAACCCAGAGATAACAAATTCTTTTTTAGTTCCGGCATATGTTTCATATTGGTAAGTGTCTGCATGACTCCATCATACATCTCCACCTTGATAGCACCAACACCAACCACTCTACATGGGTCATCATCTCCAAGACTCACACTATCACCATTTGATTTCTTATAGAAGGCAAACCAATCACGATATGCAGTATAGTGGTGGGAACATGCTGAATTAAGTATCCAATGGCTATCAAACTCTGCTGTCCCATCTGATACTACTAGTACATCATCTCCACTATCTTCAGATGATAGAGCACTACTCCCATTGGTCGATCCAACCTTGTCCTTTCCTTTCTCATTCTTCAAAAGTGGGCAATTCCTCCTTAGATGATCAGGCTGATGATATTTGTAGCATTTCATAGCCTTGAAATTCTTTCGAGACTTTGATCTGCTATTAAACTTATCTCGAGTTCTCTCTTTAGGTCTCTCTTACCTCTCATTCACAGCAAGCACCTCTGAGTTAGAGTTACCTTTACATAGCTTCTCTCGTTGCTCATTTGATCAGAGAATTCTAACCGCTTCCTCAAAATTCTGGGTCTCTTTTTCATACACCAAAATAGTGATGAGACCATCATAAGAAACTAACAACGGACACAACAACAGACGAGCTCTATCCTCCTCATCTATCTTCACATCAAGGCTCATGACATCCAAGCAAACTTGATTAAATTTTTGAATGCGGGCAATGTTGGGATTTCAAGTTTCATGCATGTAAAAATTTTAAAACAAGTACGTAGCAAAAATTTAAAATTTAGATTAAATATAATTTAATCTAAGCATGCATAAGATCAAATCTTAAAATCATAAAATAAGATCTACATATGTAAGATAAGATTTAGATACAGAAATCAAATAGAAAAAAATAAATAAAGAAGATCTAATCTTCATACCTTGGTGCAGGTCGATCTACACTGCGAACTAATGATCATAAGTATCTTCCAAAGGTCCCTTGAAACTGCATAAGTGTCTAGCCTTTACGGGTATCAACATGAGGCTTTGATCTGATCAGAAGCTTCTTGATCTCATCGGGGTACTAGCTTTCTTACAGAGATCATATCTTGATGGTTGAAAACTCTTTGTTTCTCTCAAAACCCTCTTAGAGAATATGAAGAGAATAGGAGGATGAAGATCTCTATGCTAAAGATCATGAGAAGAATACTTTCTTCTCTTTCTTTCTAAAACCCATACACATGATCTCTATGCTAGAGATCTAAGAATATATGTCCAACTCTTGGATAGAGGAGAGAGAAAAAATCTATGTCCAAACTTGGACAAAAGAGGGAGAGAAGACCCAAACAACCAACCATTGGTTGTTTGTAAGAAAGAAGAGATGTAGGCAAAACAAACCTCATGCCTTCCCTTGATGCCACACCTTCTCTTCTCCAATGTTTTTCATGCACACCCCTTGTGTTTTGGCTTCCAAAATCTGATCTCCATCAGGTTGGTTGCCGCCCCACATATCCCATGTTTAAATAGGATAGAGTTAGGTTTTAGGTAAGAGTCCAACTATCTTAGGACTCTTGAATTGTACCACCCAACCTTACTTCCTTTTTGTGCTCACAAAGCTCACGTAGAAAAAGGGTTTTCATGAATTCTTACATGCAAAAGGAGAAGAGGGGTGTGGGGTATATGTGGCATCCTTATGGGGTTTTATAATGGCGTAAGGAGAGGTAGAGTCCTAACCACTTAGGACTCCTCTTTAGATGGCTGATTTAAATCATTTAAAATTTTAATCAATTCTAATCATATTAGGACTTGATTAGACCCAAATAGATTAAAATTCTAATCTAATTAAGAGCCCAAACTATTTAGATTAAAACTTAATTCAATTAGAAATTAGATGTCACCTAATTAGAGGAGGATTCCTAGTCTAAATAGGAACCCAAAAACCTCTTAGTTAGATTCTAATCTAATTAAGAATTAGATCAAACCCAAATCCTAATCAAACAAAAAATTATTCTCCCATGCATTTTGGTTATCTCATAATCCAGTTAGGCTTGATCAAATCAAACCCATGTCAAGTCAAATTGAATCTAATTCAATTAGACTTGATGCAAGTCCCATTGCTCAATCAAATTGAGCCAAATTAGCAATCCAATTGCTAATTAATCCTCCTATAACTCACTAACTCTTTAGCAAGTTACTTAATTATAATTTTTGTATTAGATTAATCATCAATTAAATTGATAATTGAATCCTATCATAATTCATAATCATAATTCAACCATCTGATCAGTCAAAAGTCTCTTTGTGTGTGACTTCATAGGTTCTATTCTGTCTAGTAGTGAGATATATTGTGATCCCTATCACAATATCATTAAAACTTCTTTCAATGGATTGGAATCATTCCAACTCTGCCCATTAAAGATCATTGATCATCGAGATGATGCCTGTGGGTCTCACAATCCATCAGTGATACCTAGCAGTATATAGTGGCAACCCAACAGAATAAAAAGTAATGAACCTATATTTGCAGTTAATGTATCATACAGTCTCTCTATCATGAGTCCCGATCAGATGACAGATCATGGATAAATCTTCAAACTTTATCATCGATCATATGATAGATTCAATTAGCTTGAGTCCATGTATGATTCTCATGGAAACTCTTTTTCATCAATCACATTGCTATGGCCATAGACTTAAGGACTCAGCTTTTTAAATCTCATAGAACTACTCTCCTCTGCTAGGATCGATAGATTCCATCTAGGTGCGCATCCTACTCTTACAGTAGACCAACTGTCGCCAACATCCACTACAATGACTCATTGAGTCAATGTTTATGTATAGTCAAACTCTAGCAACCTCACTGCGAGTAGCTGTAGCATCGAGAAAGTCACAAATGAGTGAGCAGACATCTATGTGATTTCTCATATTGATCACGCTCAGTGCTAGTTGTTCTCTAATAACCACCTGCACTCTCGCTCTAGTATCACTATATCGCAGACTCGAGACTCATTTGCTCGAAGGAAGTAATTCGTGCATCGGTCTATCTGGATCAATCATCATCCCCATGATGATCCTATAACCAGAAGTAATTTAAAAATTAATCATCAATGATACATGTCTCAATTTCTTGACTCTTTGAGAATATGTGTCATCATCTTATTAATCTCTTGGATGATTTATGGATACATAAAACATGAATGGTAATATACGTTTCTATTAAGTACAAAAATATGTCCTAGTAATATGATATGCATCAGCCAAGATTGACTTTTAGGGCATACATCCAATAATTTCTCACTTGCACTAAAGCTAATCTGCCATATATCAAGCCCTATCTTTTCAAGACAGGCTTTAGTCTTCGACTAGCTAAGTGACTTACCAGTGGGTTAACCACATCTTATGTAGAGTTTGCTCTTTGCACCTCTATATATTTCTACTTGAGGTATTCATGTGTTCTGCTGCTTTATGTGATTGGATATCTGGTCAGACCTTGGCTCTTAGCAAGGGCTATGGTGCCATTATATTTGCAGTATAGTATCATGGCATCTGATGGCATGACATCTAGTTCTGCAATTAATATTAGAATTAGAATGCATCCTACACATCTACAATGTACTCAGCTTTCATTGATCAATTGCTTGGAACCCTTCCAAGATATCGACATGATTACACAGGAACATACCCCATGATGTAGATATTTTACCATTAACATCAGACATAAAATTTGAATTGATGTACCCTTCCACTCTTAGCTTTGATCCTTCTTCAAAAATTAAGAATAAATCTTTAGTTCTTCTCAAATACTTAAGAATATTTTCACAGCAATTCAGTGCCCCTACCTTGGATATGACTGATATCTATTTGTGATATCCACAGTATTGACCATATCAGTTCAAGTATGTCACATGGCATACATCTATACCCAAGAGGGTAGCAGACTCTTCTCTGAGGTTTCTATATGGAATCCTTTCAGCATTTACTCTCTGTACTTTATTTGTAAAAATACGAGCATCTATTTGTATCTATCTTTAAAGATCTGTATATTCTCAAAATATAGGACACTTGCTTTAGATCTTTCATGGAGAATTCAATATACAATGATATTTTAACCGATGTCAATATTGGACACTCCCAATCAGGAGGATGTCATCCACATACATTATGGAGAATGTGACAAAACTCCCGCTGACCTTTTTGAAAACACATAATTTCTCATTTCTGATCAAATAATTTGATCATATCATAGAGATAAATATTCCAACTTCAAGATTATTGCAAATTTAGTGATCTCTTATCATAAGAAATTAAATCCGTAAGCTACTCCATATAGAAATCTTCAAAAGATATCTGGTTAGGAAAGCTATTTCACATCCCTTTCTTGGAGTCAATGTCCAACATCGTCTTGTTATAGGTTTTGGAATCATCTCTATATTCCCTATCTCATATGAGAAATGATTTTCTCTACATCCTCTATTAAGCATATCTAAGTATCTTTCGAGAGGATGGGAGATCCTACTATATCTATGAGATGGAAGAGGAACATACGTATATTGGCTCATCATGAATAGGTTCTTTAGGTCCTTTGGCTTGCTGCTCTTCAGAAACACTCTCTTCGAGCTTAACTTTCCTCCCATTACTTCATCTTAGATAAACAATTTTCAAAGAAGATAGCATGATGGGTCACAATCACATTATGATCCTTTCAGAAGAAAAGTAGTACCCCAAACTCTTTTAGGATATTCTTTGAAATGAGCTGAAAGAAGAGTACCCTATAAGCTAATCAAGTTGACCAAATTTTTTTTTACTCATGAAATGATATTTATTATTTGAGGTATTAATTTATCATATTAGCTGCATCTTATTATATCTAAGATTATGATGAACTCCAAAGATTAGGATAATAATTTTAGGAGATATGAATGGGTCATGTTAGTGAGACCTAAAATCCTAAAATTCTAATCTTAAATATTTCTGATCGTAGGAGCATTGAGTTCGAGATCAATATTTCGGATAGACTGACACATCCTATGTATGCTCGATAGAGAGGGTGGCAGATCTCACTAGCCACTTATATGGGATACTAATACAAGGATGTGGGTGCTCATTTGGAAAATGAGTCCACTGAATTGACTCGATGAAAGAGAACTTCTTATAGAAGCCTTACTTGTATGTCAAAGATGGCTCTAAGTGAGAATTATGCAAGTAATCCTTAAATCTGAGACCACCATAGAATCTTGTGCATATGAAGTTGACCAAATTTTTTTTTACTCATGAAATGATATTTATTATTTGAGATATTAATTCATCATATTAGTTGCATCTTATTATGTCTAAGATTATGATGAACCCCAAAGACTAGGGCAATAGTTTTAGGAGACATGAATAGGTCATGTGTGTGAGATCTAAAATTCTAAAATCCTAATCTTAAATATTTCTGATCATAGAAGCATTGAGTCGGAGATCAATACTTCGGATAGATTGGCACATCCTATGTATGCTCGATGGAGAGGATGGCAGATCTCACTAGCCACTTATGTGAGACACTAATATAAGGATGTGGGTGCTCATTTAGAAAATGAGTCCACTGAATTGACTCGATGAAAGAGAACATCTTATAGAAGCCTTACTTACATGTCAAAGATGGCTCTAAGTGGAAGTTGCACAAGTAATCCTTAGACCTAAGACCATCATAGAATCTTGTGCATATGAAGTTAACCAAATTTTTTTTTACTCATGAAATGATATTTATTATTTGAGGTATTAATTCATCATATTAGCTACATCTTATTATATCTAAGATTATGATGAACCTCAAAGATTAGGGCAATAGTTTTAGGAGACATGAATGGGTCATGTTAGTGAGACCTAAAATCCCAAAATTCTAATCTTAAACATTCCTGATCGTAGGAGCATTGAGTCGGGGATCAATATTCCGGATAGATTGGCACATCCTACGTATGCTCGATGGAGAGGGTGGCAGTCTCACTAGCCACTTGTGTGAGACACTAATACAAGAATATGGGTGCTCATTTGAAAAATGAGTCCACTGAATTGACTCGGTGAAAGAGAATATCTTATAGAAGCCTTACTTGCATGTCAAAGATGGCTCTAAGTGAGAGTTGTGCAAGTAATCCTTAGACCTGAGACTACAATAGAATCTTGTGCATATGAACCCATATTTTGGTTCATATCCAGATATGACATTAAGACATGTACGGGATGTTCTGGATATGGTGGAGTGTGTATGGAGGTTGTGAGTAGGTCAACATGGAATCAATCACTCCTAATAAGAGGAGATCGCATCCTGTGTATTCTCAATCCTAGATAACTTCAAAAAAATCATTTGGCCAAAAGCAGGAAGGAGATTTGAAAGAGTTTCTAATGCTTCTTTATCAGAGTCATCATTGGTGTTGGTGCAAAAATCCACTTGCACCGGAGAAGCTGGAGTCGAGGGAGTCGCGGTCGCCATCGGGACCTGCAAAGGAAGTCTAAACCGGAGGTGGGGTTGCTTCGGCAACACCCTCCGACGCTCAAGTTAGTTCTCTGCCTCAATAAGAATGGAGTGCTCGAATGGAGAATTTAGCAGAGTTTTAAGGTAAAAAACTAGAGCTTATTGAATAACGTATCTGGAGCCCCCTTTTATAGGCGGAGGGGGCAGTAGCCTGATAGCGACATTTGTAATCGTCTGGCAGCAGGCTGCCCAGGGTCAGGCGGAGTTTGCTGCGAAGAGTAGTGGAGTGGACCCGTGGCTATCACTGGGGCATGCCACGTGGAGTCTGCCGCGGGGAGTGGAGTGGCATCTGTTGTCGCGACTTGCCAGCAGATGGGAGAATCACGCGGTATCCATCGCAGGAAGTGGAGCAGGATCGTGGCCGTTATTGTGGCCTGTCTGGGAGTGCAGATCCGTCGGCTGAAGTTCGGCAGCGGTCGGAGCTGATGACGGAGTCTGGCTCCCGTAGGAGTCCGGGCGGAGTCTTCCTTACGGTTGGAGTCGTGGGCGGAGCCCGGCTCCTGTGGGAGTCTGGGCGGAGTCCTCTCGGAGTTGAAGTCGCGAGCGGAGCCCGGCTCCCGTAGGAGTCCGGGCGGAGTCCCCTGCAATTAAAGTCAGGTGCGAAGTCCGGCTCCCATAGGAGTCCGGACGAATCTTACCGGCAGTCGAAGTTGGCGATGGAGCCCGACTCCCGTGGGAGTCCGGGCGGAGTCCCCCTTGAAGTTGAAGTTGCTGGCGAAGCCCGGCTCCCGTAGGAGTCCGGGCGGAGTCCCCTGCAATTAAAGTCAGGTGCGAAGTCTGGCTCCCGTAGGAGTCCGGACGGATCTTACCGGCAGTCGAAGTTGGCGACGGAGCCCGGCTCTCGTGGGAGTCCGGGTGGAGTCCCCCTTGAGGTCGGAGTCATGGGCGGAGTCTGGCTCCCGTGGGAGTCCGGGCTGAGTCCCCTGCAATTAAAGCCAGGTGCGAAGTCCGGCTCCCGTAGGAATCCGGACGGATCTTACCGGCAGTTGAAGTTGGCGACGGAGCCCGGCTCCCGTGGGAGTCCGGGCAGAGTCCCCCTTGAGGTTGGAGTCGTGGGCGGAGTCTGGCTCCCATGGGAGTCCGGGCGGAGTCCCCTGCAATTAAAGTCAGGTGCGAAGTCTGGCTCCCGTAGGAGTCCGGACGGATCTTACTGGCAGTCGAAGTTGGTGACGGATCCCGGCTCTCGTGGGAGTCCGGGCGGAGTCCCCCTTGAGGTTGGAGTCGTGGGCGGAGTCCGGCTCCCGTGGGAGTCTGGGTGGAGTCCCCTGCAATTAAAGCCAGGTGTGAAGTCCGGCTCCCGTAGGAGTCCGGACGGATCTTACCGGCAGTCGAAGTTGGCGACAGAGCCCGGCTCCCGTGGGAGTCCGGGCGGAGTCCCCCTTGAAGTTGAAGTTGCGGGCAGAGCCCGGCTCCCGTAGGAGTCCGGGCGGAGTCCCCTACAATTAAAGTCAGGTGCGAAGTCCGGCTCCCGTAGGAGTCCGGACGGATCTTACCGGCAGTCAAAGTTGACGATGGAGTCCGGCTCCCGTGGGAGTCCGGGCGGAGTCCCCCTTGAGGTCAGAGTCGTGGGCGGAGTCCGGCTCCCGTGGGAGTCCTGGCGGAGTCCCCTGCAATTAAAGCCAGGTGCGAAGTCCGACTCCCGTAGGAGTCCGGATGGATCTTACCGACAGTTGAAGTTGGCGACGAAGCCCGGCTCCCGTGGTAGTCCGGGCGGAGTCCCCCTTGAGGTTGGAGTCGTGGGCGGAGTCCAGCTCCCATGGGAGTCCGGGCGAAGTCTCCCTTGCTGCAGAGGTCGTGGGTGGAGCCCGGCTCCCGTAGGAGTCCGGGCGAAGTCTCCCTTGCTGCAGAAGTCACGGACGGAGCCTGACTCCCGTAGGAGTCCGGGCCTTCAACCTTGCTCAAGTCAGGGCGAGGTTCTTCTCCCGTTCCCGACATGGCCATGGGGGCGCGTTAGGGCGCTGCAAGGCCTCTCCCCCCATCCGGTCTAAAAGAATCGGGCCTTTGACTTTGCTCATGTCAGGACGAGGTCTTCCTCCTGTTCCTGACATGGCTGTGGGGGCACATTAGGGCGCTGTAAGGCCTCTCCCCCCATCCGGTCTAAAAGAACCGAGCCTTTAACTTTGCTCATGTCAGGATGAGGTCTTCCTCCTGTTCCTGACATGACTGTGGGGGCACATTAGGATGCTGTAAGGCCTCTCCCCCCATCCGGTCTAAAAGAATCGAGCCTTTAACTTTGCTCATGTCAGGATGAGGTCTTCCTCCTGTTCCTGACATGGCTGTGGGGGCACATTAGGGCACTGTAAGGCCTCTCCCTCCATCTGGTCTAAAAGAACTGGGCCTTTGACTTTGCTCATGTCAGGATGAGGTCTTCCTCCTGTTCCTGACATGGCTGTGGGGGCACATTAGGGCACTGTAAGGCCTCTCCCCCCATCCGGTCTAAAAGAACCGGGCCTTTGACTTTGCTCATGTTAGGACGAGGTCTTCCTCCTGTTCCTGACATGGCTGTGGGGGCACATTAGGGCGTTGTAAGGCCTCTCCCCCAATCCGATCTCGAGATAGTCAGACTTTCATTTCAGGTATGTTAGGATGAGGTTCTCCCCCTGTTCCCAACATAACTTTGTTTCAGACGTTTGGAGGGGTCATATCCAGTCGTGGCAAATCCATGCCAAATGGGAAGAGTACGTCGAGTAGAAAGAAATTTAGATTCAAAGTGAAATCGTAAGTGATACATTTACAGATTTTTCGAGTTCCACGGTTGCGGGAGGTCTGCTCCTCCTTGAGGCCCTCCGGTGATGGAGTCGATGGTCCCGATGGGAGGTCGGTCCCCGGGTTGCTCCTCCCTTCTTGGTGGTTCAGGTTGCGGAAGGGCCCTTGGCCGATCTCCTCTACCCTCAGGCCTGCGTCAGATGAACCTGTCGAGTCGACCTCGCCGAATGAGCTCCTCGATCTCATCCTGGAGCTGGATGCATTCCTCTGTGTCGTGGCCATGGTCACGGTGGTAGAGACAAAACTTGTTGGGGTTGCACTTCCCGAATTGTGTGCGCATCCTCTCTGTCCTAGGGAGCTGCTCCCTGACCTCCATCAGTACCTGGGCCTTTGAGGCGTTGAGGGGGGCGTAGTTGTAGAATCTCCCCGATGGAGAACCCCGCCGAACCCCACGATTCGGACTTCTCTGCCTGCGTACCCAGGGTGGAGTATGGGCACGCTTGTGCCCAGGAGGGGATCGAGAACGCGGTCGGGCTTCTCTGGGCCTTTTTTCAATTGCGGGCTTACTCGAGTCTCCCGCTTGTCGCTCCCTCGCTGTTTCTTCATCCTTCATTTTGAAGGCTTCTTCCGCTCGGGCGTATCCTTCAGCCCGAGCTAACAAATCAGCAAAATCCTTGGGGTACTTCTTCTCCAGAGAGAACAAAAGGTCATTCTTCTGAAGGCCACCCTTCAGGGCGGCCATTGCGACTGATTGGTCCAAGTTTCGGACCTCCAGCACCGTGATGTTGAAACGGTTGATGTAGGCCCGAATGGACTCCCCTTCTCTTTGCTTGATATTGATGAGGGACTCCAAACCCTTCCGGGGGCGCCGGCTGCTGACAAAATGGGCCACAAATTGGTGGCTCATTTGATCAAAGAAAAAGATGGTACCCGATTTCAAAGCCGAGTACCAGTTCCTCGCCACTCCCTTCAAGGTGGACGGGAAGGCCCGGCATAGAATGGCATCGGGAGCACCGTGAAGCAGCATCATCGTCCGGAAGGCTTCCAGATGATCAACCGGGTCCGAAGTCCCGTCGTAGCTTTCAAACTGGGGGAGCTTGAAGTTTGGCGGGATCGGTTCCTGCATGATCATTTGAGAGAAGGGAGGGTCAGTACAAATATCCTCACCATAAGCGGGGGGAGCATGGCGGAGCTCTTCGATCCATCGGTTCATCTCCTGGAGCCTCCGGTCCAGGAAATCCTCCTGACTTCGAGTCTCGAGGGTCCTCTGGCAGAATGGGGACAGGGATCTTCTAGGGGTGGAGTCGTGGTCTGATTGAGGGCTCTCCACCCTCGGGTTCATTTTCCCAGGAAGGACGGGGCGGCTGGCCCAGGTGGCCTGCCCCACCGTCGGATTCTGGTGTTCCGGGGATGCCCTTTCCGGGCGTACTGATGCCTGCGGCTGCTGCTGCTGCATAGCCTGCACAGCTTCTGTGAGGCCTCTGACCTGCTGTGCCAGCAGGTCAAACTGCTCCGCCCCGACCGCTGTCGTCGGAGGAGGAGGAGGAGATTGAGAAATAGGAGGAGAGGTCGGAGCCTGAGATCTGACCGTGGAGGCCGTGGACCGTCGCGTGGACGCCTTGCGGGGAGGCATCAAGTAAGGATCCCGTGGGGGAAACAAGGAATGGATGTCGGAGGAGACGATCGAAGGCGGCTCCGTTGAGTGCTCCTTTAAGAACAAGGGTACTGCGAAGGTTTGCAGGCCCCCCTTCCTCTAGCGCCAATCCTGTTGGTGCAAAAATCTGCTTGCGCCGGAGAAGCTGGAGTCGAGGGAGTCGCGGTCGCCGCCGGGACCTGCAAAGGAAGTCTAAACCGGAGGTGGGGTTGCTCCGGCAAGACCCTCCGATGCTCAAGTCAGTTCTCTGCCTCAACAAGAATGGAGTGCTCGAACGGA
Organism: Elaeis guineensis; assembly: GCF_000442705.2. Taxonomy (NCBI): domain Eukaryota; kingdom Viridiplantae; phylum Streptophyta; class Magnoliopsida; order Arecales; family Arecaceae; genus Elaeis; species Elaeis guineensis. Next base: position 18,601,532 of record NC_026008.2, on the reverse strand, counting down.
GAATTTAGCAGAGTTTTTAGGTAAAAAACTAGAGCTTATTGAATAACGTATCTGGGGCCCCCTTTTATAGGCGGAGGGGGCAGTAGCCTGATAGCGACATCTGTAACCGTCTGGCAACGGGTTGCCCAGGGTCAGGCGGAGTTTGTTGCGAAGAGTAGTGGAATGGACCCGTGGCTATCACCGGGGTGTGCCACGTGGAGTCTGCCGTGGGGAGTGGAGCGGTGTCTGTTGTCGCGACTTGCCAACGGATGGGAGAATCGCGCGGTATCCGTTGCAGAAAGTGGAGCAGGATCGTGGCCGTTATTGTGGCCTGTCAGGGAGTGATGGAGCTGCACGGAATCCGCCGCAGGAAGTGGAGCAGGATCGTGGCCGTTATTGTGGCCTGCCTGGGAGTGCAGATCCGTCGGCTGAAGTTCGGCAGCGGTCGGAGCTGATGACAGAGTCTGGCTCCCGTAGGAGTCCGGGCGGAGTCTTCCTTGCGGTTGGAGTCGTGGGCGAAGCCCGGCTCCCGTGGGAGTCCGGGTGGAGTCCTCTAGGAGTTGAAGTCGCGAGTGGAGCCCGGCTCCCGTAGGAGTCCGAGTGGAGTCCCCTGCAATTAAAGTCAGGTGCGAAGTCCGGCTCCCGTAGGAGTCCGGATGGATCTTACCGGCAGTCGAAGTTGGCAACGGAGCCCGGCTCCCGTGGGAGTCCGGGTGGAGTCCCACTTGAAGTTGAAGTCACTGGCGGAGCCTGACTCCCGTAGGAGTCCGGGCGGAGTCTCCTGCAATTAAAGTCAGGTGCGAAGTCCGGCTCCCGTAGGAGTCCGGACGGATCTTACCGGCAGTCGAAGTTGGTGATGGAGCCCGGCTCCCGTGGGAGTCCCGGCGGAGTCCCCCTTGAGGTCGGAGTCGTGGGCGGAGTCCGGCTCCCGTGGGAGTCTGGGCGGAGTCCCCTGCAATTAAAGCCAGGTGCGAAGTCCGGCTCCCGTAGGAGTCTGGACGGATCTTATCGGCAGTCGAAGTTGGCGACGGAGCCCGGCTCCCGTGGGATTCCAGGTGGAGTCCCCCTTGAGGTTGGAGTCGTGGGCGGAGTCCGGCTCCCGTGGGAGTCCGGGCGGAGTCCCCTGTAATTAAAGCCAGGTGCGAAGTCTGGCTCCCGTAGGACTCCGGATGGATCTTACCGGCAGTCGAAGTTGGCGACGGATCCCGGCTCCTGTGGGAGTCCGGGCGGAGTCCCCCTTGAGGTTGGAGTCATGGGCGGAGTCTAACTCCCGTGGGAGTCCGGGCGGAGTCCCCTGCAATTAAAGCCAGGTGCGAAGTCCGACTCCCGTAGGAGTCCGGACGGATCTTACCGGCAGTCGAAGTTGGCGACGGAGCCCGGCTACCGTGGGAGTCCGGGCGGAGTCCCCCTTGAAGTTGAAGTCGCGGGCGGAGCCCGGCTCCCGTGGGAGTCCGGGCGGAGTCCCCTGCAATTAAAGTCAGGTGTGAAGTCCGGCTCCCGTAGGAGTCCGGACGGATCTTACCGGCAGTCAAAGTTGGCAACGGAGCCCGGCTCCTGTGGGAGTCCGGGCGGAGTCCCCCTTAAGGTCAGAGTCGTGGGCGGAGTCTGGCTCTCGTGGGAGTCCGGGTGGAGTCCCCTGCAATTAAAGCCAGGTGCGAAGTCCGACTCCTGTAGGAGTCCGGACGGATCTTACCGGCAGTCGAAGTTGGCGACGGAGCCCGGCTCCCATGGGAGTCCGGGTGGAGTCCCCCTTGAGGTTGGAGTCGTGGGCGGAGTCCGGCTCCCGTGGGAGTCCGGGTGGAGTCCCCTGCAATTAAAGCCAGGTGCGAAGTCCGGCTCCCGTAGGAGTCCGGAAGGATCTTACCGACAGTCGAAGTTGGCGATGGAGCCGGCTCCCGTGGGAGTCCGGGCGGAGTCCCCCTTGAAGTTGAAGTCGCGGGCGGAGCCCGGCTCCCGTAGGAGTCCGGGCAGAGTCCCCTACAATTAAAGTCAGGTGCGAAGTCCGGCTCCCCTAGGAGTCCGGACAGATCTTACTGGCAGTCAAAGTTGGCGACGGAGCCCGGCTCCCATGGGAGTCCGGGCGGAGTCTCCCTTGAGGTCAGAGTCGTGGGCGGAGTCCGGCTCCCGTGGGAGTCCGGGCGGAGTCCCTTGCAATTAAAGCCAGGTGCAAAGTCCGACTCCCGTAGGAGTCCGGACGGATCTTACTGACAGTCAAAGTTGGCGACGGATCCCGGCTCCCGTGGGAGTCCGGGCAGAGTCCCCCTTGAAGTTGGAGTCATGGGCGGAGTCTGGCTCCCGTGGGAGTCCGGGCGGAGTCCTCTCGGAGTTGATTCTGCTGAGAACTTCGGCTGTGGGTATTTTATTCCCAATAATTGATTAATTAAAAATTGATATGAATATCTGTTTGAGTTTGACATGATTCCATACTCATGAATATATTCAGGGTGCAAGGATGATCGAAGGATTGAATTGCATGGTAACTTGCCACTAAAGGGTATATTTGGTATTTTTATCAAATTTTGTATCTTTTGGATAGTCATGATATGTTGCTAAACATCGATCTTGACTTATAGATTTTTGATCAAATTAAAGAGTTTAATTTGATCGTCAATTAGAAAGGATTCTAATTGTTGAACTCAGGTTAGCTCGATTGGACCTAAATCGATTAGATGAAAATCTAATCAAATTTGGTCAACTTGTATCTAGACCTACTACTAGATAGATGTGGAACCCAATGGGTCACACATATATAGAAATTAGTCAAGAACCCTTTTGAAGAAAATTGATTAAAATTTTGGATTCAATCAGGGCTCCGATAAGCATGCTAGCACATGTGGAACCCTTGCTCCTTTGGAGATCAATTTGATCTCATCCCTTGCTAATTAGCTAGCCCAATTTAGTGGGTATTTGGGTCAGGTCATGCCACCTAGAAACAGTCCAAATTGGGGTGCCACATCTCATTTTAACACCAATTATGAAGAGTGCAAGTTGTGAAGGACTCTTGGTGCAAAATAGATTCTGCATACAAGTGTTGGCATGGGCAGAAGAAAAAAGTACTTCTGGCATGGGATTAAGAGGCGTGTGATAGCCCATATCACCCTCCATCCTCTGATGCATATCTCAAAGTATGAGATGTATTTTTTCTAAAATTTTTGGAGTGGAGAAAAATTAGAAAAAGGAAGGAAGTCTCGCACATGCGTGCAAAAGCGTCGTATCTCTCCAAGATTTAGAGAGTCTTTCTACTTATCAAATGCTTTCAAAATAGAACAATTTTTGGTGATAACATTCCACATTTGATAAGATATTTTTGATAATTTTTCTAAATTTTTTTCAGACTTATGTAGATGCCAAAAGGATGCCATAATTTCCTCCTCATGCCTGCATGCATGGTGATCAAACTTTGCGTGAAAGGATGTGAGAACACATCCATTTGCAAAAATTTTTATCCTCTCATTATATGTTATAGAATTAAGATTAAATCATCTATCCACATGAATTTTTGAGAATTTTTTTGATTTAATAAGGGATGCAAAAACATCCCTTCTCTGGTCGCGCATGCAGAGCAGGGTGCTGATCGACGTATCATTGATAAGAGTCCTTCTGTTTGAAGAAACTCTTATCTCTGATAATCAGATCAGATAGGCCTCTTGGATGAGGAGCATCCCTCTCTTTTTGGCATCCCTCTAGTGGCTATAAATTGGCCAGGGCACTGGGTGTCCGAGGCAGGCAATTCAGAAAGAGTTTTCAATTTTGTCTCCGTTGCTCTCTTTTCTGTCTTACAACCTATCTTAGTCTTAGGAAAGGCTTTGAGATTTAAGACAAAGTCTTATCTGGTCCTAACAAGGGTTGTGAGGGTCTTAAAGAAGGAGGATCAGAAGTTCAATGGAGGTTTTAAGAGGGTGGAGTCAGTTTCTTGGAGAAATCTGACCGGTATGAGGCTAGTCAAGTTCTAGTGGCTAGAACTCTTGAAGCAAGGTGAGGAAGGAGAGCTGTCCTTGGTTCAGTTTCTGTGTGGATCACCATTGGAGGATGGATACTTGAACGCCTTGTGAAAATTAAGATTAGTGCTATAGGTATTCTTCTTATTCTAATTTATATTTATTGTACTTTGATTATTATAGTCAAAGGTTTTTGGACATTGGGGTTTCTGGTGCATCAGATGTTTTGAATGAAAATTTTAAACACCTAACTCTTCCACTGCACCATAGGAATCCAATATAAGCTTTATAGACCTATCCTCTAACATGTCCGTCTGCTATCTTTGATACAGACTGGACATTCTTGGATCTTGAAATAATCAAGATTCAGTTCTCACCATACCATATCTCATACAATGTGGTAGGAATAGATTCAGAGAGAACCCAATTCCATAAAAATAAAGCATGTCCCTAAAGAAATAAAATAAATCAGTGAAGTCCACCATTAATCGGACCATATCTCATATAGTCTCATGACTCTTCTTAATTATCTCGTTGAGCTGAGATATACTAAGAGGGGTCTCATATGAAATTATGCCATTTTATGAGATAATCAAGAAATTTTTTTCTTTGGTATTTCATCCTCGATCTGGTCGAAGTACCTTTCAAAATTTTTTGATTTGCTTCTCTACTTTACATCTGAATTCTTTGAACCTTTCAAAAATTTTAGATTTGTATCTCATATACTTACCCATATCATGACTGATTATCGGTAAAGATAATGAAGTAGCGATAACTCCCTTTGTTAGCACATCAAATGGACTACACACATCAAATGTATACTAAGATAAGTATCTCAGTGATATTTTTTGTCTTATCCCACAAGAGTAGCTTGGTCATTTTTTCTCAAAGAGATGATACACAAACTAGATATGACTTAATAGTCAATGAGCCCAAAAGCCCATATGTCTCCTGTCTGTTAATCATTTCTTCTCCTATACGACCTAGCCTAAAGTTTCACATATACTTAAGTTTTATCTCAACTTTGAATCTCTCAGATCCAATGGCAAATGATAGAGACTGTCTCTAAGAACTAAATCCAAACGATAATCACAAAGGATAGATGCCCATGGCCATAGAGCAACTCTTACCCTATTGTCAATTTTAAGGGTTACTTCCTCAGCCCTCTACCTTCTCATAGACTCTATACTAAAGTGCATAAGAAGTACTAGAGTCTAAAACTCAATTGGGAGAAGAGAAAATCGTAAGGATAGTATTGAGCAATTTCGATGTGCCTACTCAAGGTGTGTCCTTATTTTTTTAGGCTCTCCAGGCATGCACCTCTGAACTTTTCAAGGTTCCTTAGTTATCAATATTTTGATCAATTCAGATAAGATGCCAAGAAGGTCATTCATGTGGTAGTTTTAGTTTACCATAAACTACCCATATAAACCAAAAAGGGATCGCAGGATCAAATCCACAAGCAATTCCTTATGCATGGTCATGTCGAGCCTTTTAAGCTCCTTAATGTTCTTGATCATTATCAAATAATAATCATAGATTGATTGCCCATCACGCATCTCATGCACTGTGCGATTCTGATCACCTCACAATACTTGTAGATGAATCAATATATCGTTGACAGTATATATGTGCTCATGCATTTGATGGAGTTCATCTTAACATGGACTTCAATATATAGCACTTATCTTTATTGTCATTGTCCATCCACTTATCAAATATAGCTCATTGACTTTGAATTGGATAGACTGTTAACATTAGAATAACCTGGTAGAGAATATTACTTAATTTTTTAAAATTAAAAATGATTCTTAGGTTTGTGAGCCAGTCTATGTAATTAGTTTTGGTTAAACGGTTGATATCTAGGATTCGAACTAGAGGGTTAGAAGCTGACACAATAAACAGCAGAGAGTAAAGATTCTAGTTAGATATTTATACTCATTTTATAATTTACTCTAGAGATTTTAGATGCAAAAAGACTCTCATTATTTTATCAGATCTCTCACACACTTCAGGTAGAGAAACGAAAACCCTAATGTGACAATGAATTTCTAATGGGTGCTGCGGTCCCACCGATACCGTGCACCTCACCTAACAGTTATTGATAGCATGCATACCGATGTGTAGACAACTCTTTGTCCAGATGCTTCTCTAAGCATGTTGCAGCGACTTGGTCTCTATGTCACGTGAGCTCATCTAACAGTTATTGTCCATACTTCTTAGTTAAGTCAGACTCACTATTCACAAGTAGGTACAAAGCCGTTATTGGGTCCCTCACCTAATAGTTATTGGGCCCAACCCTATCTTTACCTTGGAGCAACTCTTTGCTAATAGAGTAGTTGCATATTTTTGATGCAACTGAACCACTGTGTCCAGCCGTGAACAATCAACGTCGGTAGCACGTCCGCATATCTACAATGGTAGAAAATCATTGGACTTAATATTTATGGAGAGGTTTGGATTTAGGTCTCATCTAATCAGTCATCACATGATTGATCTAATTGGCATGGGCTAAATCAAACTATCAAGCAACCATATTTGAGACTCAATCTTTTAAATTGGTCAGATAAGTAGAGATTGGTGGGGGTCCCCCCGTTGCTTTTTTTAGACACCAACAAATTGATCAGGTTAGTGAATGGAACCAATTAAATAACCATCTTTCAATTACTTGCTTTAGACATCAATTGATTGATTGATCCAAATAGGTTCACTTAGGTAAATCAGATTTGAGCCATAGAGCCGAATTAGGTCCTTAAGTTAATTGATTCTACATATGGGTGTCAGTCGATTCGATCAACAATAATTGTATGATCTTCAACTCCAATGACCAATCCTAATTAACACTTGACTCGGTCTGATCAACTACTAAATCGATTTTGACCCATTATGATCAAATCAAAAATTCTAAATGTAATCTAATTACATGACCTAATTTGATCTACCCATGACCAATTTCTCATGCACAAACACTAATTTCAGATCTTAAATCTAAATTTTTAGATCTAAATTCTTTACATAAAAAATATATTTTGATCTCGAAATAATTTTTAGATCATACATACAAACATATATCATATATATAAATAAAATTCAGATTATAGAAACTGATTTCAGTCCTAAACATACTTTCATATATCATATATATGAATCAAAATAGATCTCGAAACTCTTTTCAGATCTAAACAATAAAACATATATCACATATATGATAAAAAATTAGATCTAAAATTTTATTTTCATTAAAAATTTTAATATCATTCTAGGACAACCATATAGTATAACAATTTATGTCAATACAACCTTATGTCAGAATGACATCAAAAACTTTTAGATCTGAAATTTTTCTCTACAAATTTTAGATCTAAATCCTAATCTCATGCATATGACGTGTTTCTGATACCACTATTGAGATTTCTGATGAATACTTAATTTAAGTCGCTAGAGATATTAAATATTATAATAAATTATATTATTTTATTAAATTTTAATACTCTCTAGTCTATTTTGCAAGTGACGGAGAGTTTGGGTTCATACGATTCAAATTGGACTCAAATCAAATCAGATTTGAGTGAACCAGGCAACTAACTCCTATTCCAGTATGAACACGACTTAAAGATCAAGGGTCAAGAAGCAACCTCTCTAATCAAAGATTCAGATTAGAAGATAAATAGAACTAAGTGTGAACACAACTTAAATATCAAGGGTTCAGATTAAAAGATCACTCTTCATGAAGATCCAAGGGTCCTTATTCATGCTCCCACCTCTCTTTTCATGAAATTCTAGCCTTCCCACACTATAAATAGAACCCCAAGACCTCCATCTTCTCCAATCAAGCCAACCCTAAGTTCTCTTCAAACTTCTCTCTCTCTCCCTCTTTCTCTTCTTCATAAATTTAGAGGAGGTACTAACCCTAGCACGACACCATATTCCTCCATAGATCTCTTTTTCACATCTCAAAAAATCTAAGAGAGGTCCTAATCCTAGTGTCACTACCCTTTCTCTTCTACATACCATCTTTCATCTATCTTTCTTCACTGGAGTTCCTAGATCAAGCCTTCCAGCTATTCTGCCACTGTCTGCACGAAGGAATATGAAGGATTTAAGGAGACATATCTACTATCGAGCACAGCGAGAAGATCAACTTAGTTTAATTTTCTTGTATCGTAATTTTATTTTTTTTCTTTATGCATGCTTCTTTATTTGATTAATAAAAAATAATTTTATTATAATTTCCATACTTTTTTCTTAGTTTCTTGTAATCTATTATTTTTTCCTTTTATATTTTTGAAACAATCGACTAAGATCCCTGCAGACACGATCCCGACTCACCCTATATACATAGTAGTGAGTAGGGTTAATTTTGATGTGCTACGACATGCATCAAATTTTGACGCCGTTGTCGGAGATCTTGACGCGATTGTTTTGAAAAAAAAATTAAAAAAAAAATTATAAAATAATAAAAAAATTATTTTACTATTTTTTAGATTTTTATTTCTTACTTTAGATTGCTTGACTACTTTATATGCTTTACTGCTTTATATTTTTAATTGATTATTTTTTTTCTTTTGTACCTTGCTTTTCATACTTTACTTTGCTGATTAGTAATTTACCTTTTATTGTTAGTTAATTTACTTAAATTACTTAATTATCTTCTATTTACTCTTTCTTTTTTAAATTTATATTTCATATTACTTTTCATATATGGTAGATTTACTATTTTATATCTAGATTTTTTTATTTATATGCATAAAAAAATTTTTTTGCTTTTTATAGCCTAGTGATTTACTACAATCTATAGCTTAGAATAATTTACTGCTTTATATAAATTATGATTTTCTACTTTCTAAGTAGATTAGATTTCTTACCTTTTATTTAGATTATATAATTATCTTTTATTCTTAATTATGAGATTATCTTATTTATATAGTTAAGTAGTTATCTTATTTATTATTGCTCATTATTTCTAGTAATTTACTGCTTTTCATAGCTTAGAATAATTTATTGCCTGAAAAGTAGATTTGATTTGTTGCTTTATTTGTAGGTTATCTACTTGCTTTTTAATCTTAGCATTATTTACTTTTCATTTAGTTAGATTTACTAGATCTTCTCATACCTAATTAACCTAATTTAAAACTTATCTCTTATTCCTTCTTTCTTAAAAATAACATAATATAAAAAGAATACAAAGACACCAAATAATACTTGACTAATATAAATATACCAATTAAATCTTAAAAGCTACTTAACATGTTTGGACATCTTTTCTTTTTGCATTGCATATTTTCATAAAAAATCTTAAGGATAAAATCCTAATCAACATAAGGTGGAGATTTCATCACCCTTTCTTGACCCACAAACCACCATCTTGCAATTACATTAACCTAAATCTCTAATTTAAAATCGATTAGATGTTGACCCCTAAGGATCTTCGAGCTCAGTAGGACAAAAAATCCTAAAAATTGGACCGAATTTAGGTTAGTCAGTTTAACTGGTGTCTAGAAAAGTGGTTCAGGGATTATGTCCTGAAGGAAGGTGGTTCATTAATTGGTTTTATTTGCTGACCTAGCCAACAGAGTTGGTGTCTAAGAAAAATAACAGGGGGACCCCCACTAACCTTCCACTTACCTGGCCAGTTGAGTGGCTAGTCTGCTACTTGGAGTGCTTGAAGGTGACCTTAACAGTTATGAGCTATCTAGATCTAGGGTAACCTATAGTCAGGATTGATTGAACCACTTGATTGTTAACTAAAAATATCAAACCTAATTAATTCTTCTCTTTCTTCTTAGCTTTAGAACTCCTTAGGTTCTTTTCTTTAGAACTCTTTTCTCTCCCCCTCCTTCTTTACTCCTCTTCTCTTTCAAAAAAAAATTTGCTAAAATTAAAACTTAGTGAGATCTTTTAGGTGTATGCTAGGATGTCGATCATTACAACCTGATTTATACCCATTAGATCCAGAGCTAGAAAGAATGATTCAAATTAATCGAATCAAAATCATGGATCCAAAATAAGAGACCGACCCACCATGACAATTGAGAGAGTATTTTACTCCCTCATCTTACCCCTACTCGCCATGTATCTAGTCTCTTCCTGTGGAGACGGCACAATACAAAATCAAGTCCAACATTATTCAAATGCTACCATCATTCTATGAACTGACGAACGAGGATCTGTACAAATATTTGGATGAATTTTTTGAGATATGCTCCATAGTAAAAATCTGAAACTTCTCCGATGATGCCCTTATGTTGAAACTATTTTCTTTTTTACTTAAGGACAAAGCCAAGCATTCGTTAAACTCCCTAGATTCCATAACCATTTCAACTTGGGACCATCTTTAGAGAGAATCCCTCAAGAAATATATTTTAATTGAAAAAACAAATCAAATTAGAAAAGCCATGACTAGTTTTTTCAAATTGGATGGTGAACTTTTTCATGAGATATAGGAAAGGTTAAGGGACCTTATTCATAAATGCTCCCACTACACTATCTCCAAATGGCAACTTGTTCAGTATTTCTACGATGGTCTATCAGAGCAATATCAATAAATGATCAATGCATCATGTGGTGGGACATTCATGCTAAAGAGTGAGGATGAGGCTTGGCAGCTCTTTGAAACACTTAGTGAGAACTCCTTGTATTATGTCTGCCACCTCTAGCGAACAACCCATGTCTCAATAGAAAAGTGATGGAATCTATCAGATTGGAAACGTTATGGATATCTATAGTAAGGTAGATAAGTTGTTCCAAAAATTAGACTATCTTCTGAATATCAGACACTCTCCGATTCTACCTAACCTAGTCCATGATGTTTGTGCATTGTGTACAATCCTGACTCATTTTGTTAGTGAATGTCCAACCGCACCTCAATTTCTTGAGTTTGTGCATGAGCAGGTCCAGCAAGCTCAACCCAACAAGCTCGTAGACGAGGAAATGATCTATATTCGAACACTTATAACTCCGGTTAGAAAAACCATCCAATTTTTTTCTGGAGACCACAGCTAATGGTTGGCCCTATTGTACCTAGATCCAACTATTAGAACTCGACATATAGGCATGGACTATACTATCAGTTCCAAAATGTTCCTCAACCGTCTACCACTGGTCACAGCTCAACTTTTAAGGAAAAAGTTCTAAAAGTACTAGAATGATTAGAAGTCAACACCCAGACCCTTAACTCCCACATGTAATCCATTGCTAAGCTAGAGATTCAAATACGTCAACTAGCAACCACATTTAGTAGGAGGGAAGGAGGAAAATTACCTAGCCAACCTGAGAGCAATCTGAGAGGGCAATTCATGGTTGGGAGCTCCAATACTTCAGAAATCTTTTTTGAACAAACCAAATTAATCATGACTCTCAGAAGTGGGAAGGTCATTGAACACATGAGTAAAACCAATGAGACCAACCCTAGACCTCTAACCAAGCCTGAATCACCCAAGAACAAGGAGGATCCAAAAGTAGAGAATGGACCAACTACACCAAAATCACCTTACTTATCTAAAACTCTATTTTCGAGTGCCCTAAAGCCCCTACTCCTGTGGATAAGAAGGGAGAAAGACTCAATGAGATGTTGAAATTATTTAAGCAAGTTCAAATTAATCTCCCTCTTTTAGATGCAATCAAATAGGCCCCGGCTTACGCAAAAATTTTGAAAAAATTATGCACCCAGAAATGTAAATTTCGATCACAACTTTCAAAGAAAGTATGCCTCATCGAACAAGCTAGCTCTGTTTTCCAGCATGCTACCTCTCTAAAACTTAAAGATCCGGGTGCCCATACCATTTCTTGTATTATAGGGAACTTTCACATTGAACAAGCTCTCTTAGACCTAGGGGCCAGTGTGAACCTTTTACCTAGCTTGGTATATGAACTTTTTAAGTTCGAAGAACTGAAGCCCACATCGATCACTTTACAGTTAACTGATAGATCAATTAAGACACCATGTGGGATGATCGAAAATGTTTTGGTCAAGGTAGATGAGTTTTATTTTTCAATTAATTTTTTAGTCTTTGACATAGAGCTAAGTGGCAATCCAAGGTAAATTTTAATTATCTTAGGTAGACCCTTCCTAGCTACGGCAAATGCGTGTATCAATTGTAGGACAGGAGTCGTGGATGTATCGTTTGGGAATAAGAAACTGAGACTGAATGTGTTCAGTGTATCTCAGAGACCATTAACAGATAGTTGCTTCAAGATAGATACATTCAAGGACATCATAGAAGAAGCAACATCAATAATTTTTACACATGATTCTCGAGACACTCACTTGATGCACTTTGGAGTGGATGAAGAGAATTTACGGTTGTGCAGTACATGCAATTAAAAAATTTTATACAACAAAAATAATAGATTAAACAATTTAATCCTCATCATATGTATAAGATCTAATCATAGACTATCACATCAAGATCTTTGATATAAAAAATATGTACTTTAGATCTAAAAATAAAAATCACATCGATCTCATCGATGCTGAAATTCTAGATCTAACTATTAGTCTACCATAGGAATCAAAATAAGTTAAAGATCGTTATCAAATAATTTTTGATCTTGATCTCCTCTGATCCAATGGTTGGAGAGGGTGTTCCTCAAATCACTCACAGCCACACAAAGTCATCTGGCCTCTATAGAAAAATCCATACAAAGACTGACGTAGATCAAGGGCTCAGAGATGCTAGTCTGCGAACAACTTCGATAGCTGAACTCTTTCTTCTTCTACAAGTACCTTGGATACTCCAAAATGATAAAAGATCTAGAGTAGGAAGAGAGGAGGAGAAGAGGCTTTGAAAATTAAAAATCTACAAGAAAATTGATCATGGGACGTCCAAGAGAGGGGTCCCCTTTTTATAGACTAGGAATTAGGACTTTCCAAGAAAGGATGTCATGAATCAATGCCAAAACTCCTTTTTGGTATCCCCAAAAATTCCAAAAAAATTATTAAGATGTGGAGAAAAAATTTAGAGTCTCACACGCCAAAGGATTCCTTAAGAAAAAAAAATAATAATATGGCTCCAATAATATACCATATACAAAAAATTTCTTTCCTAGTTTGCATCTTATCTCTAATTTGGATTGCATTCGAATTAGACAAGAGATAATATTATTACTCATCAACTATAGCTGAGCACCCTTATTGGATCCTCTCTCTTGAGGCCAAAAATTACAACCCAAATCCAATTAGGCATTGAGAAATTGGCATGAATCAAGATATGGCGCAAAAGATAAAGATAGAGTCCTAGTCTGACTTGGACTCTTTATTTCTAATTCAATTCTAATCCAAATCAAATTTAGATTGAAATCACTGATAGAAATAAACCTAATCTATTTAAGAATTTAAATATCTCATCAAATTTCTAACCCAATTAGGAATTAGTCGAGTCCAAATCTTGATCGGATCAGGATCAAATTTCTCTTGTAATCGGATTTGATCATATCAATCCCAATCTGAGTTGAACTAAATCTAATTTAATTAGACTTATTTCAAAGCTTTTTATTCAATCAAATTGAGTCAATTAGTAATCTAATTATTAATTAATTCTTCATAAATGATAGAGTTTCAATCCCAGTGGGACTCTCCCATAGAGTCCTAGTTCAAGTAGGACTCTTCACCTGAGTCATAATCCAATTAGACTCTTCAGCCATCATATTTGACCAAATCTTCTAATGCATGTGACCTCATAGGTTCGAACCTAAGCTGGTAGTATAAGAATAACTTTCTATACCAATTGATGTAACCATCTAGCAATGATAACCCGACGATCGGATGGGTCGAAGTGTTGCAAAGCAACCTTCTAGAACCTACTGGCGTATAGTTATCGTATAATTCATCCATTTGATCTAAATACTCAAAGTGACTTAGGATTTAACTGTCAATCCTAATTAAGTCGACCACATTATATTTCAACCTTTCAAATCCATCTCATGGATTATCCTGACCAAGATTTTGCTAAATTGAAATACATTGATGCATATCTCCTACCAATTCAAAGAGATCAATTCTATCTTGACTCGCACACCGACTTGATAAGTACTTGACTGTACCTAATATCTTTCTATCATTAAGTTAGAAACTCAGATAGTCTGGTACTAAAGTACAGTGAGTTGCTTACAAGTCACCATGGTGGTCTCAGGTCGGAGGGACACTTATACCCATACCCTTCACAAGCTACTTTTGACAGCAATGTGCTCGGTACATGGTTATGTTCGATATGAAGGTACTCTTACATTCCATCTGTATGCCATAATAGTATCTTTACGCTCTTTGATTAAGAGGACAACCAACTCATATGGCACACAATGACCTACACTTAATATCGCTATCGTCCTAGTAATAGTGTATCATTTGGTCGCGAATAATTTTAAGGACTTAACGATAAATTCTCATTTATCGATTAATATATATAGTCCTCGGGACTTCATTACAACACAGGAGTTCAAAGATGGTCAATTTATAATGAAAATACCAAATAACTTTTATTAATAAAAAATCATATACAGTTTACAAGATGAGCACAATCATCTAACGATTGACTTTGGGATATATTTTTCAACAACCTGCACCTACATCTAATCTCCAAGTTTTTTTTAAGAATTCTACTATAATCTCTCTGGTTACAGTGTGTTTAATTTTTTAGACTCATAAATAAATCAAGTTGATTTTTCAGATCACCAACCACAACCTTACACCGATAGTTTTTCGGACTCACTATTAAACTAGTTGGTTTTTTAGGCTCACCAACCAAAACTTACAATATCTAATTATGGGCTTGGATTAGCTTTAACTCCAAATTTCTTTTTCCCAAAGAAACTTGTAAAGAAATAAAATACAATATATGAAATTTTAACACATAAAGAAAAACAAAAATGAAACTCTTTTGAGCATGAAAAAGAAGCTGATGATTTATCCATTGATGCTTGATTTCTTCTTCAACTAATGCTTAAGAGGATGTGGAAGATATTAGAGAAGATCACTCTTTGAAAGCTCTCAAAACAGTGCACTACTTCCTCTCTTTTCTTCTCTTTTCAAAGGTATTCAATGTTCCTCACAAATTTGAATGTTTTTTTCTTCTCAATCTTTTTTTTTTCATTTCTAATTGATTCTTCACCTTTAAATAGACTTGACAATGGATGGAGAAAGAGTTCTAGCCATTGGAATGAAGAAAATAACTATTGGAAGTGATTGGAAGTAAAAAGCTGAAGTTCTGAAAAATTAGCCGTTACAGTCACTGGATTGACTCAAATTTTCTCTGAGTCAACTCAGTCTATCACCTGATCGACTCAAAAATCCACTGGGTCAGCTCAGTTCTCTGACTTTAAAAATCTAGCTTTTTGTCTTTCTTTTTACTGAGATTAAGTCGACTCAGTTTTCTACTGGGTCGACTCAGCTACAGTCACTTAGTCAGCTCAGTTCTTCACTAGATCAGCTTCCTCCCAATCTAAAAGTAAAAAATTCTTCTTTAATTCTTTTGACTTAGTAATCTTGAGGAGATCTTTTTCATAGATTATTTTTTTAATTTAAGCTTTCAAAAAAATCTACATATATTTTTGAACAACATGATTAGTATCATTTATACTCAATATTTTGAAATCATCAAAATTAACCTTGAGATCAATACCTTTGCTTTATATGATGAAAATAAGTCAAGAAGTTGATATTTTTGTGTTTTTTGGTATTTGATGGGTGCAAATTGATAATTCAATTTCTTTTGCTTATTTCTTTTGGGTCTTTGGTTCAAAATTTGCTTAATATCATTGATTTTAGTTTTGAATCATATTTTTTGATGGATAACATCTGAGTTGGTGGTCTAATTTAATGTCGTGTTGTTGATGTTTGGTGACATGGGTTTTGTCTTGCCTTTTTGCCTGTTGAAGCCTGAAAGCCAATGTTTCTTGTCTCGATCTACTATGGCATTGATATTGGTTGTTTGCCACTGGCTTTGTCTTCTGGAGTAGTATGCTATGTGTATATTTTTCTATACTCAATCAACATTTGATTGTGAATGCGCCACCTTGCCCTTGCCAATGCGTGTGTGGTTCTAATGGGAGAAAACAGTGATGTTGTTGATGTCATCTTCAAGCTGATATCCAGTTAAGCCATTTGCTTATTTGCTGTTGGTTTTATGGTTGACATTTATTCTTCTTCCGAGGAGAGATAAAAATGTTCATTTGTTTCTAATAAATTGCTTTGGTTGCCTTCCAAGATGTCATCTTGGTGAAAATGTGGGGTTGGTGATTTGTTACAGTGGTGTGTATGGATTTGTTTTGTTTTTCCAACGGTCAGTATGTAAACTGCCAGCAAAAATTAAATTTTTTCAGTGGTCATAACTGTCAATAAAAATTTTATTTTTTCCAGCGATCATGATCACAAGTACAAACTTGACAAACAACAGCGATGACAATTTCTTTAGCGGCATACTAATGGTTGAAAAACCACTGGTAAAACTTTTTCCAACAAAGATTTTGACTGCCGCTAAAGCTTTTATTTCTTATAGTGGCATTGATCTTCAAATCAGAAAATATCGAAAAGTCTGAACTGTGCTGACAGCAATTTCAGTGAATTATTAAGAAGTTTCTTCATTCGTACCAGAGATACAGTGATGATAGGAGTAGTGTCAGGAATCCTATCTTGATCCTCTACCTCCTGCTTCAATGGCACACAACCTAGCTGCAGCAACATTAGGTACTCCCTCTTGGTTATCATTTGTATCAAGAGGAACATTCTGAATTTTCATGACAATAATCTAACATTTACAGAATTAACAGGAAAAATCTCATATTGGAACTCCAGCATCACCAAACAATTATTTCCAACTTGCATCAAATCCATGAATGTTTTCAACAATATTTCAAAGGACTCATAGGTAATCCAAAAAAATCTTTAATCGAAGTGGATTGGTTGAAACTTTATCCCGAAGGACCTCTTCAGCTTCAAGATCTTGAAGTGCCTTTTACCAAGGAAGAGGTAATGCACTCTTCCAGCTTGCATCACAAAAACCCCTAGGTCTTGATGGATTCTCAATAGACTTCTATAAAAAAATTTAGAGTATTATTAAATATGACCTGTTAAGAGTGTTCCAGCAGCTCCATTCTCATCAATTTTTTCTAGACAGATTGAACTACTCTTTCATTACACTCATTCCCAAGAAGGAGTCTAACCGCACCATCAAAGATTTTAGACCGATCAGCTTACTGAGTGGGATAGTCAAGATCTTTTCTTAGGTGTTTTCTCTGAGGCTATCTAGCAAACTTGATAAATTTGTATCGATCAACCTCAGAAACTTTCACAGCAGTGCAAGAACTACTAATACAAGCTATTAGATTAAAACACAAGGGAATAATCTACAAGCTTGACTTTGAAAAAGCTTTTGATACTATGGCATGGCCTTTTCTTCTGCGAGCATGAGGCTTTGGTGATCATTGGTGCAAATGAATGCTGGACATCATCTCAATAGCAAAATCATCAATTCTAATTAATGATACTATAGGGAAAACATTCAAACATCAAAGAGGGTTAAGGCAAGGAGATCCAGTTTCTCCTCAACTGTTCATTATTATGGTCAATACGCTTGCTCGAATCCTCAATTTGGCAGCAACCCAACACCTGATGGAAGGAATCGATGAGAGGAAACCATTGGATTCTTTTCATGTCTACAGTTTACAGATGACGCTCTCATCTTTCATGCAGTGTCTAAGATGAATATTGTTTCCTTAAAATTCATTTTATACTTGTTGGTGCAGAATTTCACCGAAGCCGGAGTTGCTGGAGTTGAGATGACCGCGATCGCCGTCGGAACCTGCAAGAAAAGTCTAAACCAGAGTTGGGGGTGCTTCGGCAAGACCCTCCGATGCTCAAGTCAGTACTCTGCCTCAACAGAAATGGAGTGCTCGAGTAAAAATTTTAGCAGAGTTTTGGGATAGAATTTAGAGCTTAGAGAAGAACATATCTGGGGGTCCCTTTTTATAGATGGAGAGCGTAACCGATTGACAGCGACGTCTGTAATCACCTGGTAGTGGGCCGTTTAGAGCCGTGCAGAGTTTGTTACAGAGAGTAGTGGCGTCAGGGGTCGTTCAGAGCCACGTGGAATTTGTTACGGAAAGTGGAGTGGTGTTCGTTGTCGCGATTCGCCAGAGAGTGGTGGAGCCATGTGGAATCCGTTGCAGAGAGTGGAGTAGGGTAGTGGCTGTTGTCGTGACTTGCCGGAGAGTTCGGATCTGTCAGCTGGAGCTCGACTGGGATGTCTGATGGAGCGGAATGGCTCTCTATCCCGTCAATCTAGGAGAAGCTCGGATATTTTTGAGGCTGCTGATGAGTCTACTATTGTCGGATGCCTCAGGCACTGATGCCACAGGCAGGAGTCATCTGCTGTAGAAGTTTGGATGGAGACTTTCTGTTGGTAAAGTCCGGTAGGAGTCCGATTGCTAGAGAAGTTCGTTTGGGATTTGCCTGATGTGGAAGCTCGTCTGAAGATTATCCGCCGGAGAAGTTTGGTTTCATGAAGAATTTGGTGGAGGGTCGGCCGGCAGTGGACTTCGGATGGCATTGGGGAGGTTCGACAGACACCAGAGGCAATCGATCGTTGTAGAAATACAGCTGTCGGAGTCCGTCCATCGTAGAAGCTCGTCCGATATCCATCCGCTATGAAAGTTCGGACGGAGTCTGGTTCTTATAGAAGGCTGAAAGGAGACCGCTTATTATAGAAGCTCGGTCGAAGGTCGGTTGTCGTGGAAACTCGAAGTAGCGACCTGGCTGGTGGGTCCTGTCCCATTGTAGAAGCTCGTCTGGGATCCGGCTACGAAGAAGCTCGACTGAAGTCTACCTGTAATAGAAGTTCGGAAGAAATGTGTTTATAGTAGAGGCTCGAATGGAATTTGCTTACAGTAGATATCCGGGGTAGACCGCTTGCTGTGGGAGTTCGGAGTAGACCGCTTGTAGTAGAAGTTCGGAGTAGACCGCTCGTAGTAGAAGTTTGGCTCTCGCAGGAGCTCGGTTAGAATCCTGAAGGCGGTTGACCGTCGTAGAAACTTGGATGGAGTCTGATTACTGTAGAAATCTCATTGTCGAAGAAGCTCGGACATTGACGAAGTCCGAAAGAAGTTCGGAGAATAGTTGATCATTGTAGAAGGTCGGCTGATAGTGAGGCCTAGAGAGCCTTTAGAGCGGCCTGGTAGATGGATGGAGAAGCTCATTGTCGAAGAAGTTCGGATGCTCGGACGGTCGAGGGGGTTCAGAGAGATGCTACACAAGGTCGGAAGCCGGAAAAGCCCTGGAAGGGTCGGTCTTTTACAAACTTCGGTCGGGGGGTATTTTATACCCAACACCAGTCCTCCTATTTTCGAGTTTGGGTTTCGAATGAAGAAAGTATAGAGAAATTCTCATGGTCGAAGTTGCCGCACTCGGTGGTTGTCAGATATTTTGGCGTTTGGCGCATTGGTGCCGGAGTCTTTTCAAATCAAAGCGATCCGAAAAGATTTTTTCAGAATTCTCACTGGGGCATAGCTCTAGGTACGGTGCAATAATGACTTTGTCAGTTGTCAGCCATTTTCAATAGTCTGTCATAGTGAGTGGGACACGCGGCAAGTGTAGGTCGGCCAGAGGAGATCCGCGATCATAACTGCTCCGGGCCCTGTTGCCTATTTAAACACGTCCTCCTCCTTCAGGGGTTTCACTTTGCCTGAGAGAGTCCCTCGATTTCCTCCTCTTCTTCGAGAGCTCCAGCCTCCTTTAGCATCCTTCTCGGCCTTAGGCATCCTTCGGGTCGACTTCCACCATTCTTGCCGTCTTCCTGCACTCCTCGGGCCAACCTAGGTTAGTTCCGAAACTTCTTGCCATTTTTTTATTCTTTCTTCTTCGTATTCCATTCGTTTAGCTCCCTTGAGAGCTTGTTCGCTGTTTTTCTCGATTTTTTTTTCGGGATTTTTGTGGCTTCTATTTGATCCAAAATATCTTCCGATATCTTCTCTTCTAGCGGTTCTAGGAGTTCGTCAGCCCCAATTTTTTAGAGTCCTTGTACCATAGACGGACCCGTAGCCAGGATCGAACCTCGTCTGGTCTTTGCATCGGACACCATCTCCAGCTCTTTGACTCCGGATGAACTCTCGCTGATAAGAATTCAGTATGGAGTTCCTCCAGAGTACGAGCTGGAGCTTCCCGGGCCAACTGATCGGGCTAGCGCCCCTCCTCCCGACCGCTTCTATCTTTATCAGAAGGCCTTCTGTGCCGGACTTCGGCTTCTACTTCCACCTTTTATCATCGCCCTCTTTCATTTTCTGAATATTTTTTTAGTCTCAGTAGCGCCGAACTCCTTTAGGTTTTTGATAGGATTTCTTTTCCTTTGTAGTTTAGCTGAAGTTCAGCCGACTCTTTCTTTGTTTAAAAATTTCTACACCTTCAAGTGTCATCCCTCGGCAAAAGACTGGTGGTACTTCTCCCCTCAGTTCGGTAGAAAGGGGTTGCTGAAAGGCACCCCCTCTTCTATCCACAACTAGAAGGAGAGGTTCTTCTATGTCCGATGTTCGACCTTGGAGCTAGGATTACCCCCTTGGGGCTCTCTGAGGGATTTCGTCCGTTGGGCTTCTAGCCTGGAAAGGGACGACCTCGAAGCCTCCAAAAAGCTCGAGGCCTATCAAGCCCCCCTCCTCTCTAAACTCCTGAAGGAACAACTTTTGTTCAATGTCGGCTTGAGTCCTCTTAACCCTGCCGGTACCATTTTTTTTTTTTTGGCTGCTTCCCCTTTCTCTTATTCCATCTCTGAGCCGTGTTAATCTTCTTTTATTGCAGACATGGATGCAGGCGTGGCTCGGAGGTTAGCCCAGGGTCTCAAGATCTATAAGAGAAAAGATGCCTCGACATCGGGGTTGGTGAAAAAAGTCAGGACAGAAGGGACAAGCTCGGCCGTGCCTGCTCTGATGGCCGTTGCTGTCGAAGTCCCTTCCAATGTCGAACCCGAAGTCCCTCGAGCCCTTTCAAGGAGCCCCTCGGCCGAGGATCCCGCTCCAGAGGCTCATCCCGAGGGGGCACCTGGGGCCGAAGGAAGGAGGAAAAAGAAGACCCTAGCTCGGAAGAGGCACAGTCATAAGGTTGCCATCGAAGGGGCCGACGGCTCCGAAGA
This sequence comes from Elaeis guineensis, assembly GCF_000442705.2. Lineage (NCBI taxonomy): Eukaryota > Viridiplantae > Streptophyta > Magnoliopsida > Arecales > Arecaceae > Elaeis > Elaeis guineensis. The sequence goes on along the minus strand of NC_026008.2, from coordinate 18,580,507 downwards.
AGATCTGGGGGAAAATCCCTTCAACAACAGAAATTTAATAAAGAGGCTGGTCGAAGGGTGCATTCTGCCCGAGGTCGTCTAGAGGATCGTCTTTGCTGATCCCGAGCTGCGGGTCTGGGACTCTCTGGGATCTTTCCTCGAAGTAGGTTAACTCACTTTTTTCTCCTTCTTGCTTCTTTACTTAATTTATTCTTCAGCCTTTATATTGACTCTCTGACCCTTCTTGCAGATTGGGCACTAGCTTGTCGCCAACGTCGAGGCAGTGAAGATCGCCAAGAGGGAGGCAGCTCGGGCGGAGGAAGGTCGCCTGGCTGAGGCCGCCCGCCTTGAGGAGAAGATCGCCGAGGTCCTAGGTCTCCAGGAGGTGCTGGAAAAGGAGGGACAAACCTCGTCCGATCTGAGGACCGCCTTGGAGGAGGAGAGAAAGAAGGCTGAGGCTGAGGTCTCCGAACTGAAGGCACAGGTTTTCGAGTTGAAGGCATAGGTTTTTGAGCTGAAAGCACAGATTCTGTCTCTGATCTTAGAGGTAGGGGCCCGAGCAGTGGAGGAGTTCAAGGCCTCCTTCGAGATGGAGGATCTAAAGGTCCAGTTCGGCCAGGATGCCTTCATCAAAGATTTCGAACTCTGTCAAGAGAAGGTGGCTGGGAGGTTTTTCGAACTGGATCTCGGCTTCCTAGATGAGGCATCCGACGATGAAGCTAGACCATCCAAAACCGTGGCCGGTCCTCCTCCAGTCGGGACCTCGTTGACCGCTGCGGCCGCCACTGCCGACCTTCTGGGGATGTTGAGCCCCTCCACTTCTGCCTCAGAGGTCCGGAACCTCTAGCTTTGTATTTTTCTTTTGTGGTAATTTTTCTTCATTCTCTTGTACTTGAAAATTATTTAATCAATGAAATCAGATTCTTCTTCACAGAGGCCCCCCCCCATTTTTTTTTCTGTATTCTTTTCCTTCTCTTTTGTCTCCTTGTACTAATTTGAGTCATGGTGCTTTTGTCTCCCAACGATAGTATCCTGCCGAAGCTCTTCCTCTGCCACAGGGGGTTCCTCTGAAGTCGATGATCCGAGACCTCAGAAGGGAAGTTCGTCAATTGATGAAGAAATCCAAGAAGCTGAAAAATGAACTTCATTGGCTGAGGAAGAGCCATTTGGAAGTCACTGCAGAGGCTATTCGTTTTCAGGACCTCCACAAAAAGGGTCTCATGCAATACACTCGGAGGAAGGCCGACTTCATGACAGAGCTTGAGGAACTTCAAAAATGTGCCAGCAACCGATCTTGGACTCAGGCTTCCAAGATCAGTTCCCTTGAAGTCGAGCTAGCGACCGCACGGGAGAAGATCGGCCAGTTGGAAGGGAGCTCGTCCTGGCTCACAACCCAAGTCGACCGCGATCGAGACTGGTCGAAGAAGTTCTCCAACCTTCAAAAGTAGCTGCAGGATGCTGAGGCGAACTACAACGCCTACCGAGTTGGCTAGAGTGGACAAGTAGAGGACTACCGAAAGAAGCTCCAGACGGCGACCGATGAAGTTGCCCACCTTCGGAGGCAGTTGTCTAAGAGAGTCCAGCTTGCCTCCACACAAGGCTCCGACGAGCTCTGCTCCTTGAGGGGGACTGTGGCAGAACTGTCTGTGGCCCTTGGGCGGGAGGAGGCCAAACTGTAGCAGCTGAAGATTCAGCTGGTCCACGAGCAGCAGGCGGTCAAAGATGCTGAGGCAGAGTCCGAGGTCCTGAGGAAGAGGCTTCGAGAGTCGGAGGGTGAAAGTCGGTGGTTCCACCAGATATATCGAGATATGCTGCTGAGAAAGATGAAACTGGAGGAAGAAGTTGAAAACTTGAGGCAATCCCTAATAAGGATCGAAATCGAGAGCTCGAAGTTGGAAGAAGCTGGGCTTCCTTAGAGCTCCTTTCTCTTCTTTTTTTTTTGTTGCCTTTCATCCTTCCATGTACTCCTTTTCTTTTCTTGTCGTCTCTCTTTTTGACCTTCAAGGCTTTGTAATATATACTTCACTAGTGAAATGAAAAGAAAATTTTCCATTACCTTGTCCATTTTGGTATTGAGTTGTCGTTTACCGAACTCCTTTTGTCTTTTGTCTTGTTCGATGCCATCATTGTTTGAAGGTTTCCGGTCGCTGCCGTGTTGATTTGCCTTTTTGGTTCATGACCGCAGGTCTTTTCGAGGCCATTTGAGTTTGACGCTTCCTCCCGGTGCTCGAGCTTGGAGACCCAAACTTCTCATTACTTTGAGGAAGTCGATTTTTCCTCAGTCTGTGTCGAGTTTCCTTTTAGTGACTGAGGGTTTTTTAATAGGAATATCCTCCCTCGTTGAGATGAGGTCCTTTGTGTCTTCGATGTATTTTGGTTTTCACTTGTCATTGGTGTAGTTCGTCACTTTCTCTTTTCATCTCCCCCTCTCTTTTTTTTTGTGTTCGAGTGAGGGTTTCCCCTCTACTCTTAACGGGGTCGTGAGAGCGTAGAGGAGCCGTTGAGGAGGCCTTCCCCCTCATCCGATCTTGATCGACTGGATCTTTGTTTGCGTCAGGACGAGGTTCTCCTCTTATTCCCAACAGTCAATTTCAGCTCATGTTAGGACGAGGTTCTCCTTCTGTTCCTAACAGGGCTGTGGGGGCACGTAAGGGCCGCTACAAGGGCCTCTCCCTCCATCCGATCTTTAAGTAACCGGACCTTCGACTTTGCTTATGTTAGGACGAGGTTCTCCTCCTATTCCTAACAAGGCTGTGGAGCACATAAAGGCCGTTGCACAGGCCTCTCCCTCCATTCGGTCTTTAAGTAACTGGGCTTTCGACTTTGCTCATGTTAGAACGAGGTTCTCCTCCTGTTCCTAACAAGACTGTGGGGGCACATAAGGGCCGTTGCACGGGCCTCTCCCGCCATCCAGTCTTTAAGTAACCAGACCTTCGACTTTGCTCATGTTAGGACGAGGTTCTCCTCCTGTTCTTAACAAGGCTGTGGGGGCACATAAGGGCCGTTGCGCAGGCCTCTCCCCCCATCCGGTCTTTAAGTAACCAGGCCTTCGACTTTGCTCATGTTAGGATGAGGTTCTCCTCTTGTTCCTAACAAGGCTGTGGGGGCACATAAGAGCCAATGCGCGGGCCTCTCCCGCCATCCGATCTTTAAGTAATCGGGCCTTCGACTTTGCTCATGTTAGGACGAGGTTCTCCTCCTATTCCTAACAAGGCTGTAGGGGTACATAAGGGCCGTTGCGTGGGCCTCTCTCCCCATCTGGTCTTTAAATAATCGGACCTTCGACTTTGTTCATGTTAGGACGAGATTTTTTTCCTATTCCTAACACGCTTAATTTCGATTGAATGAGGGAGTCACTTCCTGTCGTTATAAGTTCATGCTAAAAGGATAAATATGTAAATATAAAACTTTTATTTAAGGCAAAGCTATTGGTAATACATCCGCAGATTTTTCGGATCCTATAGCCGCGAAAGGTCTGCTCCCCGTCGGGGTCCTCCTGAGATGGAGTTGATAAACCCAATCGGAGGCCGATCTTTAGGCTGCTCCTCCCTCCTTGGCGGCTCTGGCTGCGGCAGGACCCTAAGCCGATCTTCCCTACCTTCAGGTCGGCATTGAATGAATCTGTCGAGCCGACCTCGTCTGATGAGCTCCTCGATCTCATCTCGAAGCTGAATACACTTCTCCGTGTCGTGGTCGTGGTCACGATGATAGAGGCAGAACTTGTTAGGATTGCGCTTTCTAGGGTGTGTGTGCATCCTTTCCAGTCTTGCCAGCTGCTCCCTAACCTCCATCAGTACTTGAGTTTTTGATGTGTTAAGAGGGGCGTAGCTGTGGAATCTTCTCGGGGGAGAGCTCTGCTGAACTCTGTGGTCCGGGCTCCTCTACCTACGAGCCCGGGGGAGAGTCTGGACACGCTTGTATCTAGAGGGAGTTCGAGAACGTGGCTGAGCTTCACTCGGCCCTTTTTCAACTGCGGGCTTGTTGGAGTCCCCCATCTGCCGCTGCTTCATGGCCTCCTCGTCCTTCATCTTGAAGGCTTCTTCTGCTCGGGCATATCCTTCGATCCGAGCCAGCAAATCAACAAAGTTCCTGGGATATTTCTTTTCCAAAAAAAATAAAAGATCATTCTTTTGAAGACCGCCCTTCAGGGCGGCCATCGCGATCGATTGGTCCAAGTTTCGGACGTCCAGCACGACGACGTTAAATCGATTGACGTAGGCTCGGATGGATTCTCCCTCCTTTTGCTTGATGTTGATAAGGGACTCCGAACCTCTCCAGGGATGCCGGCTGCTAACAAAATGAGCCACAAACTGGTGGCTCATCTGATCAAAGGAGAAGATAGTACCCGACTTCAGCATCGAGTACTAGTTCCTTACTGCTTCCTTCAAGGTAGATGGAAAAGCTCAGCACAAGATGGCGTCTGGTGCACCATGGAGTAGCATCATTGTCCAGAAGGCCTCCAGGTGGTCAACCGGATCTGTGGTCCCGTCGTAGCTTTCGAATTGGGAGAGCTTGAAGTTTGGCGGGATCGGTTCCTGCATGATCATTTGAGAGAAAGGAGGGTCAATACAGATGTCCTCACTATAAGCAGGGGGAGTGTGGCAGAGCTCTTCGATCCGCCGGTTCATCTCCTAGAGCCTTCGATCCAGGAGGTCCTCTCGACTGCGAGTCTCAAGGGTCTTCTGGTAGAGTGGAGGTAGAAATCCTCCTGGAGTAGAATCATGATCAGACTGAGGGCTCTCCACTCTCGGATTTCTCTTTTCGGGGAAGACAGGATGACTGGCCCAAGTGGCCCACCCTACTGCCAGATCTTGAAACTCCGACGATGCTCTTTCCAACTGCACTGACGCCTGCAGCTGTTGCTGCTGCTGCTGCATGGCCTGCACTGCTTCGGTAAGGCCTCTGACCTGTTGAACCAGCAGGTCTAACTGCTCTATACCGATCGCCATTGCTGGAGGAGGAGGAGGAGCCTGGAAAACTGGAGGTGAGGTCGGAGCCTGAGATCTGACCGCGGAGGCCGTGGATCGCCTGGTGGATGTCTTTCGGAGAGGCATCAGGTGGAGATCCAGTAGGAGAAGGAGAAGAGGATGTCGGAGAAGATGACCGGAGACAGTCCCGTTGAGCACTCCTTTAAGAACAAGAGTACTGCGAAGACACAGCGCCCCTTCCTCTAGCGTCAATTCTGTTGGTGCAGAATTCCATCGAAGTTGGAGTTACTGGAGTTGAAATGACCGCGATCACCGTCGGAACCTGCAAGGAAAGTCTAAATCGGAGTTGGAGTTGCTCCGGCAAGACCCTCCGATGCTCAAGTCAGTACTCTGCCTCAACAGAAATGGAGTGCTTGAGTGAAAATTTTAGCAAAATTTTGGGATAGAGTTTAGAGCTTAGAGAAAAACGTATCTGGAGGTCTCTTTTTATAGATGGAGAGCGTAACTGATTGATAGTGACATCTGTAACCACCTGGTAGTGGGCCGTTCAGAGCCGTGTGGAGTTTGTTACGGAGAGTAGTGGTGTCAGGGGTTGTTCAGGGCCACGTGGAGTTTGTTACGGAAAGTGGAGTGGTGTCCGATAGTGGAATCCGTTGCAGAGAGTGGAGTAGGGTAGTGGCCGTTGTCGTGACTTGCCGAAGAGTTTGGATCTGTCGGCTGGAGCTTGGCTGGGATGTCTAATGGAGTGGAATGGCTCTCTATCCCGTCGATCTAGGAGAAGCTCAGATGTTTTCGAGACTGCTGACGAATCTACTGTTGTCGAACGCCTCAGGCGCTGATGCCACAGGCGGGAGTCATCTGCTGTAGAAGCTCGGATGGAGATTTTTCGTTGGTGAAGTCCAGTAGGAGTCCGATTGCTAGAGAAGTCCGTCTGGGATTCGCCTGATGTGAAAGCTCATCTGAAGATTATCCATTGGAGAAGTCTGGTTTCATGAAGAATCTGGCGGAGGGTCCAATTCTGTTGGTGCAGAATTCCATCGAAGTCGGAGTTGCTGGAGTTGAGATGACCGCGATCGCTGTCGGGACCTGCAAGGGAAGTCTAAACCGAAGTTGGGGGTGCTCTGGCAAGACCCTCCGATGCTCAAATCAGTACTCTGTTTCAATAGAAATGGAGTGCTCGAGTGAAAATTTTAGCAGAGTTTTGGGATAGAGTTTAGAGCTTAGAGAAGAACGTATCTGGGGGTCTCTTTTTATAGATGGAGAGCGTAACCGATTGACAGCGACGTCTGTAACCATCCGGTAGTGGGCCGTTCAGAGCCGTGCGGAGTTTATTACGGAGAGTAGTGGCGTCAGGGGTTGTTCAAGGCCACGTGGAGTTTGTTACGGAAAGTGGAGTGGTGTCCGTTGTTGCGACTCGCCAGAGAGTGGTTGAGCCACGCGGAATCCGTTGCAGAGAGTACAGTAGGGTAGTGGCCGTTGTCGTGACTTGCCGGAGAGTTCGGATCTGTCGACTGGAGCTCGGCTGGGATGTCTGATGGAGCAGAATGGCTCTCTATCCCGTCGATCTAGGAGAAGCTCGGATGTTTTTGAGGCTGCTGACGAGTCTACTATTGTCGGATGCCTCAGGCGCTGATGCCACAGGCGGGAGTCATCTGCTGTAGAAGCTCGGATGGAGACTTTCCATTGGTGAAGTCCGGTAGGAGTCCGATTGCTAGGAAAGTCCATCTGGAATTCGCCTGATGTGGAAGCTCGTCTGAAGATTATCCGTCGGAGAAGTCCGGTTTCATGAAGAATCTGGCGGAGGATCGGCTGGCGGTGGACTTCAGATGGCATTGGGGAGGTTCGGTAGACACCGGAGGCAATCGGTCGTTGTAGAAATCCAGCTGTCGGAGTCCATTCGTCGTAGAAGCTTGTCCGATATCCATCCGCTATGAAAGTTCGGACGGAGTCTGGTTCTTGTAGAAGGCTGAAAGGAGATCGCTTATTGTAGAAGCTTGGTCGAAGGTCGGTTGTCGTGGGAGCTTGGAATAGCGACCTGGCCGGTGGGTCCTGTCCCATTGTAGAAGCTCGTCTGGGATCCAGCTACGAAGAAGCTCGGCTGAAGTCTACCTGTAATAGAAGTTCGGAAGAAATATGTTTACAGTAGAGGCTCTAATGAAATTTGCTTACAGTAGATATCCGGGGTAGACCACCCGCTTTGGGAGTTCGGAGTAGACTGCTCGCAGTAGAAGTTCGGAGTAGACCGCTCGTAGTAGAAGTTCGGCTCTCGCAGGAGCTCGGTTGGAATCTTGAAGGCGGTCGACCGTCGTAGAAACTTGGATGGAGTCCGATTACTGTAGAAATCTCGTTGTCGAAGAAGCTCGGACATTGATGAAGTCCGAAAAAAGTTCGGAGAATAGTTGATCACTGTAGAAGGTCGGCTGATAGTGAGGCCTAGAGGGCCTTTGGAGCGGCCCGGTAGATGGATGGAGAAGCTCATTGTCGGAGAAGTCCGGAAGCTTGGACGATCGAGGGGGTTCAGAGAGACGCTACACAAGGTCGGAAGCCAAAAAAGTCCGGGAAGGATCGGTCTTTTACAAACTTTGGCCGGGAGATATTTTATACCCAACAATACTCATACGAGCTATTGACAGGTCTGAAAATTAACTTCAAAAAATCAACTATTTTTGGAATTGAAATTCCATCTGTGCAGGGATCAGATTGCTGCCATTTTAGGTAGTAAACCAGATGACTTCCCACTTTCATACTTAGGTATGCCTCTGCGACCTGGAAAGCTCATACAAAATGATTGGAAGCCACTCATAGAGAAGATCTCAAAAAATTTAGCAGATTGGAAGGGTAAACTTTTACCTATCACTGGATGAACACAGCTGCTCAACTCTGTTATCACACCGATCACAACATATTGGATGTCTAATTTTTTGTTACCACCAGAGATCATCAAAAAAATTGATAGACTATGGCGGGCTTTCCTTTGGTGCGGCAAAGAGACATACAAAAAGAGTAAAAACCTGTTAAATTGATCCAAAGTGTGTCATCCTAAGAAGGTAGGCGGAATGGGTATCACTGATTTCAAAATTTATAACCAAGTCTTATCCTGTAGACGGTGGTGGAGCCTACTAAAGGGTGGAAATATGCAAAAACCATGGAGCAAACTTGTGCTAATAGGATACCATCGACATCATCCCATATTACTGTAGGCCTCACCAAGCCGACGGTCATCAGCATTTTGAAGGAATGTTTGGAAATCGGAAGTCTTATTCATTAGTTTTGTAAGATTCACAACTCGTAATGGGATGTTGATTTTCTTTTGGTATGACTCCTGATTGTTTAACTATCATCTGAAGGATAGATATCTGGAGTCATTCCTTATTGCACCCAAAAAGAACATCACGGTAGCAGGGGCTTTTATTCAAATCATGAACAACATCTACTGGCCACCCATACTCCAAGCTCACCATCATCCGGACCTACAGAGAATAAGACAGGACCTAAGCTCGTTTAATCTATCAGAGGAGCTTGACAACCCTGATTGGAAATGATTTTGTACTTACAAATTCTCAGTAAATAATTCAATTTCTTCCTAAAGGATGGGTGCGTGAGACCATACTTTAGTACGATTGTGTGGGGTATTAGAATCCCAGAGAAAAAAATCAAATTCTTCATCTATCAAGCTACCATGATAGAATCCTAACAAAATTGAATCTCATCAAGTGAGGGTGGAAAGGCAGGGATAAATGCACATTGTGACTCAAATTTAGAAATAGTGGACCACCTATTTCTACAGTGCCCCTTCTTAAGGAAGGTTAGGTCGGATCTTATGGTTCTTCTTCATTTAAAGGACCTCCCACAATCACTAAACTCCCTCTGGTGTTCATGGAGGCAAGAAGAACCAATGTACACTGTGCAAGGACATCTTGACATCTTGCTTGCCTCAGGATTATGAACATTATGGAAAGAAAGAAACAAAAGATGCTTTCAATATCGTGCATTTCAGCCAAAACCTATTGTATCTGAAATTGTCAGGCTCTATATTTTTTGGGCCAAACACTTAGGAGGGGAAAAGCATTCTGCAACTCAGTTGATCAGTAACGGTAAGTGAGAGTTTTTGTAGCATAACAGGGAATACGCATAATCTGTCAATTCTTCAAATGTTAGATAATTGTCATGAAAATTCAGAATATTCCTCTTCATACAATTAGAGAAGAAACTTATGATCTCATTTTCTATCTCAAAGCCCAATATATGGGACATACCCATTATCTCTACATGTATGATAAGAACAGCCATGAAACATCTCAAATAGCCAATTCGTAATGTCAAATGGCTTTTAATGCATACTTCATTTCCTATATATTGTCTTACATTCGCAACCTTCCAAAATATGGCCAGTCACTGTACAACACAGGACAGTGAGCTATATGATGGAATATTGGAGTGGCGGTTTGGTTAAATAGAATTTTTTACTCTAAGAGCATGTTTAGTTGAGGAAAATCCTATTCTAGTTTTGATTCCAAAAAAAAATATGAATGATCAAATTTTTCAAAATTCAATCTCGACTCTGTTCTAATGTGTAAATCCCATTGCAACTTTGATTACAATTCTAATGATGAACCAAACACGTTGGAGAATATAATCATTTTGATTCTCATGCCGATTCAAATTTTGGTTGCCAACCAAATGCATCCTAAATAATGTGTGGCTATTACAAAGAGTTGAATTTAGAAAGAGGTTAATTTATTGAACTTAGCTCGATACCAATATTAACTTTATATTTGTATGATAAAAGGGCATAATTTATTGGGTAACTTTTTTAATAGAAGGAATCTGAGACTCTTGGAGGCAATTATATAATTAGAACATCAAAATTATTACCAGTGCAATCATCATTGTAGCTGAGTTCAGAACCTTCACACTTGACTATTTTTGGATTTTTGAAGCTCTTTTCCTAATCATCAGCATCTATATATCAAAAAAATTTGCATGCCTCTGTGTTGGATATTTGGTATCATTTTATGTGCAAAAACCAAAAAAAAATAGAGATTTCAATTCACATAATCAACAACTACAGCATCTTTTTAACAAATTTCACATAAGGAGTGTGAAACTTGAACACAATTATATAACTTGAATATCATCACAATCATCGTCATCGTAATCATCATTATAGCTGAGTCTAGAACCTTCCCATTTGAATATTTTGATATTTGAAGCTCTTCTCCTAACTTCACCATCAGCCTCAAAACTAATACACTTTAACACCTCCAATATCTCCAAATTTTTACACCCATTTAATATCATTAACAAAGCTTCCTTGTGTAAATAGGAGTTGGCTAAACACAATCTCCTGATCATGGGTACAAGAGAAACAATGGCTAAAGCATCCTAGTGCAGATAGAGCCTGCCATCTTCAGCCCGAAAAAGTTGGGGCAATAAAGTTTTATTTGTGTAATCACTTGAATGAAGGAACAAGGCTTTGACCCCACCTCTAACCATTCAAGATCCTTCCATTTCCCCATTAGCCTAGGGAGATGCTTCTCATCCTCTGATGATAGTTTTGGCAAGACAAGAATCTTTAGTTTTGGGCATCTGTAAAAACGTCATAGCAACCAACTTTAGTTTTCAAAAAAAAAAAAAAGAGAGAGAGAGAGAGAGAGAAAACTCAATCATAGTCTGAATTATTTATCTTTTGATTCAAATATATCATCTGACTATTGTCCCATTATTTTTATAATATTCTTGAATGTCATACAACTTTCTATTTAATTATAAAATTTATTCCCTAGAAAACCAATCTGGATCCCAACTCTATGACTACATCTCTATGGGGCTGAACATGAATTTTCCATAAAACTAGATATGTTGTGATCAAATTTAAATCTTTGGCGTTATAGTTTGATATCCATAAAATATCTTTAGAATCATGATATTAAATCTATACTTTTGAGTTGAAGTTTGTGACCTTTCATCCCTATTGTCTTATATTTTGTCAACCTTAAATCTCTCCTTTTGACAATCAAACATCTGAGGAAATTCTTGACCTTCAAAATTTATATATTATGAAAAGCTTGGCTTTGAAAATGCAGAAAGGATTTTAAAAAGGAAAGAAAAGTAGAAGCAAGAACAACAACAGGAAGTGATACCCACTTATTAGCGGCATGGACCATATCTTCTAAGGTGGCAATGAACCCTGGAGGAAACAAGAGCTCCACAGCCGATCTTTGGCTGCGGTTAGCGGCAAATTTCATGAAACCTGTTGTGGTCAATCCCCTCGTCGCCTGGTCGCCAGAAACGAGAGCCTGCAAAAAGAAAGTCCACACTGACCGGAGGCAGCTCCGGCGGGGACCCTCCGACGGTCAAGTCAGAGAGGTGACTGGGCAACAGTGAAATGAAGACAGAGAGCTTAATCGAGAGAGTGAGAGGGGGAGCAAGCCTGGGAGTTTTCGGAAAAAGTCCCTCGCACTGTTGCCTTCCCCGATATATATACTGGAGCGTGGTATGGCGCTGTCATTAATGGCGCAGACAATTGAGGAATTGTCAACTCACCGTAGACTGTCAGAGTCGCCGTGAAAGTGTCACATCGCCGTGGGGCTGTTAAATCACTAGGGTTGACAATGCCCTAGGTGGGATAATGCCCTTAGGCGGCAGTGCCGCATGCTGCTGTCAGGGCTGACAGTCTCTGGCAGCTGTACGGCGATCGGAGGAGTCGACCGATCCTAGGTCGGTGGCCAGCTGTGTGGCGTTGGGTGGAGATTCGGGCCCCTTCGACGGTCAGTCGGGCATGTTGCGAAAGTCGGCCATCAGACTTTCTGGTTCAGTCGGTCGGGAGAGTAGAAAAGGTCTGCCCGACCGACATATCCTCAGTCGGTAGAGAGCCGTTAATCGGTCGGTAATGGCGTCCGGCGATCGGTCGGTCGACGGTCGGTCGGTCGGTCGGACGATCGGTCGGTATTCCCTAACAGTTGCCCCCCTCCACTCCTGAGTTGGACAGTGCACTGACCGATGCCTTCGTTTGGGCAGCAACGTCGGGCGAAAAGGAGTGGATTCACCGTGTGCCAAATTTCGACCGTACCGCAGGTTGATATGATGTCAGGCATCTCATGAATGCCGAGCGATTTGCTGGCCTCAGGTGTCCAGTCGGTGTCAGATGTCCCATCCTGTCGGTGTCAGGTGTCCCATCTTGTCGGCATCAGGTGTTACGTCGGCGTCGGACGTTTCGGTGTCCGACGATCGGGTGCCGGATGATTTGGTGTCAGGCGATCGGGTGCCGGACGATTTGGTGTCAGGCGATCGGGCGTCCGGCGCCTTTTGGGGAACGCAAACCACCGCCCAGCGTCAGTTCTGGGAGCGCGGGGCACTGTCAGGCATCCCATCGGGAATGCGAATCGACGTTGGCGATTTAATTCTGAGCCGCGGCCCTTTCACCACGTGTCGAAGGTTGTTGGGGCCGGCGTCTTTCACATTAAATGAATGCGGTGCGGTCTTCCCGAGATGGGCGCGCCGAACCACCATGTCGAAAAGGGGGCACGGATGTCGCCACGCGTCGCCCATCCGAGGGATCTCAGTCGGCGCGGCGGCATCTCGGCCGTCGAACGGCCCTATATATATAGGACCACTTGTGCTTGAAGCCCCATTCTTGACGATTTGCTGCAGAGACTCTACCCAAGTGATTCTTCCGTTGTCGCCAGCGGCTGCCCCTTCTCCCACTCTCGCAAGGGTCCGCCTGGGGTTCGTGATCCTTCCCCTCAGCCGTAGTTTCCTTTAAATCTCCTTTTTTCCATCTCTTTCTTCTTTGGTCTCGCCTTTCTCTTGGTTCTGGTGCGATGGCCGGAAACTCATCTCAGGAGGCTCGGTCGGGAAATCCGACCGATGACCCTCGGTCGACTTCGAAAGTTGAGGTTTCCTCGCTTTCGGGGTCGAACGTTGATCGGCTTCGGGATCAGTATCGTATCCCGGAGCAGTTCCAACTTTCTGCCCCCAGGGTCGGCGGTCGGGTTAACAACCCTCCGTCGGGCCAGGTGGCGCTGTACGTCGAAGATCTTCGTGCGGGTCTTCGGCTTCCGATTCCGGAGTTCGTCCGGAATCTGCTGGATTATTACGGACTTTGTCCGGCGCAACTGGCACCGAACTCTGTCCGGCTAATAATCAGCTTCGCCTTGTTGTGTCAGCTTCTGCCGACCAACCCTCGTATCTCTCTCTTCCGGGTATTTTTTGTCCTCTGACCCCACCCTAAGGTCCGAGGGTGGTGGCTCTTCAACCCCCGGAAGGGTCTTTCCTTCATCACTGGCCTTCCATCGTCCATCCACGGGTGGAAGAACCAGTTTTTCTTCGTTTCATTTTCTTCTCCCTGGGGCTTCCCTTCCCACTGGGGCGTGCCCCGAACCGAGGTGAACGAGAACAGCCGGGTGGAGGCGGACGACCGGGAGGACTTCCACCGACTCAAGGATGTGTCGGTCTCAAAGCAGAGGGAGCTTGTTACCGAACAAGCCCTCTATGACACTGGCCTGAGCTTGGTCCTCCATCTAGGTATCGCCCGATCCATTGGTTGTCTTTTCATTTGGCCTTCGTTCTTGTGCCCATATTAATATTTCTGTCGGTATCGCAGGGACACCGTCGAGAATGAGGCCGACCGATGTCGAAATCCGACAGTACGCGGCGAGGAAGAGGCCGGCGTCGGGGGCCGGACCTTTGCGACCGCCGAAGAAACCCTCCACAGCTGCGTCGACCATCGAGGCATCGGCGACCAACCAGTCGGAGCCGGTGATAGCACTCGCGGCTCCGGTCGTGCAACCGGAGGAGCGGCCGACGGAGGAAGCGGCTGAAGGGACGTCGGCGGCTTTGCCGGTGGGTGTGGCGTCGGATGCCGTTTGGGAAACTGAGCACCATCCGACGGCATCTGCAGCTGCAACGAGGGGTGCCGCGTCAAACTCGAGCATCCCCTCCTTACCGGATCCGCTGGCTAGGGTGGCCGATCAGGGGAAAGCCCCGATGGACCCCGCTGACGATACAAGGTCGGGGAGTCGCACTGTGCCGCCCAGCGCTCAGTTCCCCGAAGGGGCGTCGGCGCTGGCCGACCACAACCTAGCCAGGAGACTTTGCCAGGGGATCCTCCTCCCAGCCGACGTGGAGGTGCTGAGGTCTCGGCAAGTGACCGAGATGCTATCTTCATTTTATCCGACCATGGTCGGGGTAAGTTTTACTTCGCCACCCTTTCCTTTAGTGTCTTCATTATTTCATTTTCCTGATGTAGTTCCCGTGTTCGCAGCTGATCTATACCATGTCCGAACTTGAAGCCGGGTACCGGAGGTTCGGGAACGTCCGGGCGGCTTGGAAGGACAGGGCGACGGCGGTCGAAGCCGACCGAGCAATGCTGGTCGACCACCTGAAGCAGTCGACCGACCGGGAGGCGAAGTTGGTGGATGAGGTCTCTCGTCTCAGGTCCGAGCTGAAGTTGGCCCGAAAAGAAGCTAAACGCAAGGGTCGGACTGCGCACCGTTTGCGGCGCGAGCGGGACGGCATCACCGTCGAACTCGAGGATGAGCGCCAGCAGCTCCGGGTCAGCCTGGAGAAGCTCGCCAAGGCTGAGGAGGACCTGTCGATCACCCAGGCCGACGCCGACATAGCGAAGGCGGAGTCGGCGAAGGACTCTCTCGACCGGGCAGAAGCGGAAGCAAGGTCGGCGAAGGAGTCAACGAGTCAGGCAGTGGACGACTTTCGCGGCACCGACCAGTACCGAGAGGAGCTATTGGAGTCCGGCTTCACATCGTACCAGGTGGGGTACGAGGATGGTCAGGATGCGGTCCAAGCCCTGTACCCGAAGCTGGATCTCCGCAGCATCATCCCACCGAGAGTCGAGGACCAAGCCACAGAAGAGATGGCCGACCCGTCGTCGGGAGGTGTCGCCGTGGCGGGAGAGGCCATCCAGGAACAGATTGCCGAAGGAGAGACGGCCGCGACTCGTGATCCGACACCGACCGCTAGTCTATCATCGATCGACGATCCTGTTTCGGCCGTCGACCCAGTGCCGATCGTGGTGGACACGTCGGTCATCCCCGAGCTTCCATCGGTCGAGGAGATTGACTCGGAAGGATGACCGTGGCCTCGTCCTCTTTTATCCTTTTCATTTTTTCTTAGAACACTTGTAACCGGGCTTCGGCCCGATTTCGTGAAGCCTATTTTGATCTTTAATGAAATCAAAGTCTTAGACTTAAACTTTTTTCCTTTGCCTGTTTTTCTCTTTTTTTTCATGTATTGTAGAATGCATCCGAACATGTAAGTCGCTAACCCATATAGATCGGTTAAGACGTTCGGCAACTCATGCCGCCACGAAGGTAGAACAAGTCCCGACTTTGGATCGGCCTTCAATGGTCGAGGTAGTAAGTCGGGCGTCCTTCCCCCGACCGTGAGTCGGGCGCGTTCGTTGAGTCGAGAGCCGTCCGACCGCTGGATAAAGACTTGGCAGTCAGGTCTCTTCCGATGCGTTCAGTCGAATGTCGTCCGACGCGTTTAGTCGGGGAGATGATGATAAGTCAGATCCTGATACCTTTGTGTCGGGTATTTATACTGCGCCTCATGATATACGGTGGTAAGTCGAGTATCTTCCGGCCGACCGTAGCTCGGTTGGTGAGTCATAGATGCGACTGAGGTCGCATCGTGTGATAGACGGTGGTATGTCGAATATCCTTCGACCGGCCGTAGCTCGGTCGGTAAGTCGCAAGGGCGGTCGCGTAGGCATTTCGCCTTTCTTAGGTCGGGGCTCAATCGGTAGGGTAGCCGATGGTCTGGTCCGAAAGTTCAACCGTAGAAGGAGTGTCAACTCCCGTCACCATGGATGGCCCTTGTGAGCGCCCGATACGTCGTCGGCGGTCGGGCCGTCGGTTTCACCCGGATACCAAGTCCGAGTCGGGACGTCGGGACTCGACTTTCTTGGTGAGCGCCGATCGTCAGTCGAAGAGTGAAAACTCCAAAATTTCAAACTGAATTTGTATTCCGAATGAACAAGTACAAAGGTCATTGGTGATACAACTTCAGGTTGTCAGCGTTCCATATCCGGAGAATGAGTTTTTCTTCCAGAGTCTCCAGTCGGTAGGCCCTCGGACCATAGGTGTCTGCTACCATGTAGGGCCCTTCCCAGTTCGGAGCCAGGTTCCCTTGGTCCAGGGGCTTCAAGACCTCCGCCTTTCTCAGGACTAAGTCACCAGGCCTGAAAAGCTTTGGTCTGACCTTGGCGTTGTAATATCGGGCTACCTTCTGTCGGTATGAAGCCATGCGAAGTTGGGCCTCGTTCTACAGTTCAGGGAGGAGGTCTAGATCGGCCCTCCGACAATCAGAGTTGTTCGGCTCTTGATACCGCTCGACCCTGGTAGATGGCAGCCCAATCTCGAGTGGAATCATCGCCTCCGTCCCATAGGCCAAACCGAAAGGCGACTCCCCGATCGGAACGTGGGGGGTCATTCGGTAAGCCCACAGAATGGAGCCTAGCTCGTCGACCCAGAGGCCTTTGGCTTCATTTAGTCGGGTTTTGAGTCCGTGTAGTATGGTCCGGTTGGTCACCTCGACTTCGTCGTTGGACTGTGGGTGCCCGACTGAAGTCAGTCGGTGCGTGATGTGAAACCTTGCGCAGAAGTCTTTGAAGTCTTGATTGTCGAATTGCCGCCCATTGTCGGTGATAATGGTATGCGACAATCCGAACCTGAAGATGATGGATTTTTGGACAAAGTCCTCCATCTTCCGCTCGGTAATCTGTGCCAGGGGCTCGGCCTCCACCCACTTGGTGAAGTAGTCGATGGCGACGACTATAAACTTTCTTTGGCCCGATGCTGGAGGGAAAGGGCCGAGGATGTCGACCCCCCACTGAGCGAAAGGCCACGGAGCGACAATAGGAGCGATTTGGCTGGCCGGTCGGTGTTGTACGTTGGCATACTTCTGGCATGGTTCGCACTTTCGGACCAACTCAGCCGCATCCTTCCTCATGGTGGGCCAGTAGTAACCCTGTCGTAGGACTTTGTAGGCTAGGGATTTGCCCCCCAAGTGATTCCCGCAGATTCCTTCGTGCACTTCTCGGAGAGCATAGTCTGCGTCGGTCGGTCCCAAGCACCTGAGCAAGGGAAGGGAGAACGACCTTTTGTAGAGTCGGCCATCCATGATCACATATTGGGAGGCCGACCATCAGAGCCGTCTGGCCTCCGTGGGATCTTCAGGACTGATTCCGTCAGTCAGGAACCGAACAATCGGATCCATCCAGCTTGGTTCAGCTGTTAGTTGTAGCACCTCTTCGACCCGGTCGATACTCGACTGCTCGAGGTTCTCCACGAACATCCGGCCCAAAGAGTCGAAAGCCGAAGTCGCCAGTCTGGAGAGTGCATCGGCTCGGGCATTCTCCGACCTAGGGATGTGGAAAATTTCAAAATACCTGAGGCGCGTTACGAGATCCTTCACTTTCTGGAGATATTTGGCCATGGCCGGATCTCGTGCCTCGAATTCACCTTTGACCTGTCCCACGATCAGCTGAGAATCAGAGAATGCCCGGAGGCTATCGACGCCCAGTTCCCTCGCCATCCTCAAGCCGGCGAGGAGCGCTTCGTACTCGGCTTGGTTATTGGAGGCTTTGAAGTCGAATCGGAGGGCGTACTCGGTGACTACCCCATCCAAGTTGGTGAGCAGGAACCCAGCCCCACTCCCTTGAGCGTTTGAAGCCCCGTCGATGTGCAGTACCCAGGTGGAGATCGGGTCTGGCTCGGAGACCACATCTCGTCCCGGGTCCGTAGCTCCCGACCCTTGGTCGGTGGTCGGGCATTCGGCGATGAAGTCGGCCAGGATCTGAGCCTTTAAGGCAGGTCACGGTCGGTACTGTATGTCGAACTCGCTGAGCTTCATCGCCCACTTCGCCAGTCATCCCGATGTATCCGATTGGCACAATATCGCCCTCAGGGGCTGGTTGGTGAGAACCACTATGGCATGAACCTGGAAGTATGGGCGGAGTCGCTGTGCAGAGACGGTCAGGGCGAAAATCATCTTTTTCATCTCCGAATATCGAGCTTCAGCGCCGTGGAGCACTTTGCTGGTATAGTAGATAGGCTGATGGGTTCGGCTCTCGTTTTCTCGGACGAGCACCGAACTGACCGCCTCAGAGGAGGTGGCCAAATAGAGATACTAGGTCTCCCTGACCTCCGGCTTCACAAGCAGCGGCGGGGAAGCCAAGTACTTCTTCAGATCTTCGAAGGCCTGTTGGCACTCATCCGGCCAAGAAAAGCCCTTCGTCTATCGTAGAGTTTTAAAAAATGGGATGCACCTTTCAGCTGATCGAGAAATGAACCGGCTGAGAGCGATGATTTTTTTGTTCAGCTGCTGGACCTCCTTCTTGGTGTTTGAATGACGCATGTCGATGATCGCCTTTATTTTCTCAGGATTGGCCTCGATCCCTCGTTAAGAAATGAGAAATCCGAGAAACTTCCCTGAGGTCACCCCAAAAGCGCACTTAGTCGGATTCAGCTTCATTCGATGTTGTCGTAGAGTGCGGAAGGTCTCTTCGAGATCCTGAACATGATCCAGAATCTGCACACTTTTCACCAGCATGTCGTCCACGTATACTTCCATGTTGCACCCAATCTGATCTTTAAAGACCTTATTGACAAGTCGTTGGTAGGTGGCACCAGCATTCTTCAGCCCAAAGGACATCACTCGATAACAGTAGAGGCCCTTGGGGGTCACGAAGGCAGTGTGCTCCTCGTCTTTGGGTGCCATCCGGATCTGGTTGTACCCGACAAAGGCATCCATGAAGCTGAGCAGTCAAAATTCGGACGTCGCATCCACCAGCTGGTCGATCTTTGGAAGTGAAAAGTGTTGCTCCTAGATTGATTTTGATGATTACAAAGCAGATTGAAGGGATACAAATATTTTTATTTGAAAAAGTCTTTATGCTCTTCAGGGGCAAAATCATAATTTTACTAAAATCCTGATTTGATAGTATCATTTGGTAGAACAAATGATTTGTAATCTATTGGTGAAAATTTCATTATTTTTGGACTTATATTTTTGAAGTTATGAATGTTTGAAGTGCATGAGTCGACTCATGAGTCAACTCATGGCACAATGAGCTGCTTGGCACGCTAAAATTTCCCTTGGCACGCTGGTTTTTTGGCTTGGCACGACCTGTGAGTCGACTCATGAGTCGACCCACAAGGCATGAGTCGACTCATGAGTCGACTTCTGCTGTTTTGAGCCAAAATATCCAGAAACCCAAATCTCTGGTTTTTGCAACAGAGGTCGACTCATGAGTCGACCCCTGAAGCATGAGTCGACTCATGAGTCGACCCCTGCGACGGGAATTGTCCGTAACGGCTAGTTTTTTGCCCATTTTAATTGCCTTTAATGCTCACTTTAAATGTTCTAACGGCTTTTTTTCTGCCTAAAATATTTTTCCTTGTTTCTTAAAGCTATAAAAGGTTTCAAAAGGTGAAAAACAAAAAGGGGATCTACAATATACACGAGAGATACAAGAGATTTTGAAAGAGAAAAGCAAGAGCGTTCAAAAGGGCATTCAAGAGCATTCAAAGAGAGGGTTTTTCAAGCCAACTTTTCAACCTTGATCAAGAGCTCTTTCAAATCCTTCAAGAAGCCTTCAATCAAAGCTCACCTATTCCTCAAGCATTCATTCAACTCTTCATCCACCTTGAGGAAATCCAAAAGGAGATTCTTCATTTGAGTAAAGTGCATTTAATGTTATATTCACTCATTTAAGGAGCTATTCTTGTACTTATTTATGCTCTAAACTGTCTTACTCTTTGTGAGTAATTGTTCTTGTTTATGGAGGGTTTCCAAAACAAGGGAAGGTTGATCCGAACCTGAAATCGGAGTGTATTGGGTTGGCTTGTATCCGAAAAACAAGTGGACTAGCTTGGGATAGCTAGTGTCGGAGGTTCCGACGTTTGTATTCGGGTTGAATACAAGTATAGTGAATTGGAATTCCCAAGTAGGAGCTTGGGGAGTGGATGTAGGTGCAAGGTTGGCACCGAACCACTATAAATCTTTGTGTTTGTGGTGTGCTTTATTGTTTCTCTTTATTTCTTTATTATATCCTTGCATTCTTGCTTTAGGTAATTAATCTTGAACTAAAGTCTTTCTCCTCATTCATCAAGCTTTTAACAAATACTTTTCATAAGTAATTAGTTAAGCTTAAATTTTTTAAAAACCCAATTCACCCCCCCTCTTGGGTTGCATAGCTGGGCAACAAGTGGTATCAGAGCCCGGTGCTCTAGCCCTTCTTTGATCTAACAATCAAAGAGCCAAAGATCTATGGCAACCCATGTCGGTACTTCTCTAGCCGAGGGGCAATCTACCAACCGACCTCCACTTTTCAATGGGTCTAATTACACCTATTGGAAAGCTCGGATGAAGATATTCATACAAGCACTCGACTATGATATATGGAGTATCATAGTGAACGGTCCTCACACACTCACCAAGATTATAGATGGTGAGGAGTCAACCAAACTCGAGAAAGAATGGGATGAGGTTGATAAGAAATTGGCACAATTAAATGCTAAAGCTATGAATGTTCTTTATTGTGCACTTGATGCAAATGAATTTAATTGCATTTCTACTTGTGCATCTGCTAAAGAAATATGGGATAGGTTAGAAGTAACCCATGAGGGAACAAATCAAGTAAAAGAGTCTAAAATAAACATGCTTGTGCATAAATATGAATTGTTTAAAATGGAGCATGATGAGTCCAAAACTGCTATGTTTACTCATTTTACTGATATAATTAATGGTTTGAAGAGTCTTGGCAAATCTTATACTAACAGTGAGCTTGTAAGGAAGATTCTCAGGTCATTGCCAAGAACTTGGGAAGCCAAGGTGACTGCCATCCAAGAAGCAAAGGACTTGAACACTCTACCTCTAGAAGAGCTTCTTGGATCCTTGATGACTCATGAACTTAGCATGAAGCAACATCAAGAGGATGAAGTCAAAAAGAAAAGAACCATTGCCCTCAAATCCACAGCTTCGCCTGATGATGAAATGGATGACACTGAAGATGAAGAACAGGATGAAGAGATGGCACTCATCACCCAGAGATTTAAGAAGTTTCTAAGAAAAAAGAAACAGGGGATGAGAAAGAAGTCATTCACAAAAGGAGAACAAAGCAAAGAGAAAGAGAAAGATCAACCCCTTATATGCTACGAGTGCAAGAAGCTGGGACATTTCAAATCTGAATGTCCACAACTGAAGAAAGGTCCCAAAAAGTTCAAAAAGAAAGCAATGATGGCGACTTGGAGTGCGAGTGATGACTCAAGCTCTGATGAGGAAACCTCAACAGAACAAGCCAACTTGTGCCTTATGGCACACGAAAATGAGGTAACTTCTGAATCTCCTAGTGAATTTACTTTTGAAGAATTGCATGAAGCATTCTATGATTTAATTGATGAATTAAAGAAACTAGGAATGAAAAATAAAGAACTGAAATTGGAAAATCAGTCCTTAGTGAAACAAGCTGAAAACCTTTCAATTGAAAAATCCACCTTGATTCAAGAAAATCAAAGCTTAAAGAATGAAATTAACAAGCTGAAACCTATAGTAGATAAGTTCACCTTAAGTTCAAACAAACTAAATATGATTCTTGATAATCAAAAAGCTGTATATGATAAGGCTGGACTTGGCTATAACCCCTTGAAGAAACAAAAATTTCTGAAGAATATTTATGTAAATTATTCAAGTAACAAGTCTACAAATATTACTTGTTTCAAATGTGGTAGAATAGGACATAAATCATACACATGCCTTATTAACAAATCTGCAAACACAACTATAAAGAAAATATGGGTTCCAAAAGGAACCATTTTGACTAACCTAAAAGGACCCAAGAAAGCTTGGGTACCTAAGACAGAAACTTAACTTTTGCTTGCAGGTGTGTCTAGCATCCCAAGGAGGAAACAGGAAATGGTATCTTGATAGTGGATGCTCGAGACACATGACTGGTGATGAATCACAATTCATCACGCTTGATGCTAAGGATGGAGGGATGGTCACCTTTGGAGATAATGGCAAAGAAAAGATCATCGGGATAGGTAACATTGGTATCACTCTCTCCAAATACATTAAAAATATTTTGTTAGTTAAAGGTTTAAAGCATAACTTACTTAGCATTAGTCAATTTTGTGATAAAGGGTATAAAGTTATTTTTGAATCATCTGTTTGCATTGTGACTAGTCCTATTAACGATGACATTAAATTTATAGGACATAGGCATGGCAATGTTTATATGGTAGATTTGAATGATTTAGCCAAATTAGACATGCAATGCCTAGTATCCTTGAATGCTAAAGTTAATGAGACTAGTTGGCTGTGGCATCGTAGACTTGCACATATTAGCATGCATTCTCTTTCAAAATTAATTAAGAAAGAATTAGTTCTTGGTTTGCCAAAACTGAATTTTGAAAAGGATAGAATTTGTGATGCATGTCAATTAGGTAAACAAACTAGAGTTTCATTTAAATCCAAAAATATTGTTTCAACTTCTAGACCTTTAGAGCTTTTGCATATGGACTTATTTGGACCAACTAGAACCACTAGTCTAGGAGGAAAACGATATGGTTTTGTAATTATAGATGATTACTCTCATTTTACTTGGGTTTTCTTTTTGGCACACAAAGATGAAACTTTTCATATTTTCACTAAATTTCACCGAAAAGTCACTAATGAAAAAGGGTTTTCAATTCAAAATATTAGAAGTGATCATGGAACTGAATTTAAAAATCAAGACTTTGAAAATTTTTGTGATGAAAATGGAATTGGCCATAACTTCTCTGCTCCTAGGACACCCCAACAGAATGGGGTAGTTGAAAGAAAAAACAGAACCTTAGAAGAAATGGCCTGTACCATACTTTGTGAAAGCAACCTTCCAAGATATTTTTGGGCGGAAGCAATTAACACAGCATGTTACATTTTAAATCGTACTTTAATTAGACAATTTTTAAAGAAAACCCCCTATGAACTTTGGAAAGGAAGAAAACCAAATATTGCATATTTTCATGTTTTTGGTTGCCGATGTTTTGTATTAAATGATGGCAAAGAAAGACTTGGTAAATTTGATGCAAAATCAGATGAAGCAATCTTTCTAGGTTACTCCTCCACTAGTAAAGCATTTAGAGTTTTCAACAAAAAAACTTTAGTAGTTGAGGAGTCCATACATGTTGTTTTTGATGAATCTAACGATCTTCCTTCAAGGAAGAATGAGGGTGTTGATGATGCAGATCCACTAATAGAAGGTATGAAGGAGATCACTCTGAAAGATTCAGCAACTCCAGAAGACAAGGATCAAGAAGACAAACAAGATGAGAGAGGTGAAGAAATTCAAGAACAACCTCAAGGTACAAATGACCTACCCAAGGAATGGAGGTATGTTCACAACCACCCTAAGGAGTTAATTATTGGTGATCCTATGCGTGGGGTAAAAACCCGTTCTTCACTTAGAGATGTAGTTAATCATTGTGCTTTTGTATCTCATCTTGAACCTAAAACTTTTGAAGAAGCTGAAAATGATCATAATTGGATTAATGCAATGCAAGAAAAACTTAATCAATTTGAAAGAAATAATGTTTGGACCTTAGTATCAAGACCTAAAAATTATTCAATAATTGGCACAAAATGGGTCTTTAGAAACAAATTAGATGAGCATGGTAATGTAATTAGAAATAAAGCAAGACTGGTTGCTAAGAGATATAATCAAGAAGAAGGAATTGATTTTGATGAAACCTTTGCACCTGTTGCTAGATTAGAAACTATTAGACTTCTACTTGCATATGCTTGCTTTATGAAATTCAAATTATTTCAAATGGATGTTAAAAGTGTATTTTTAAATAGATATATTGCTGAAGAAGTATATGTAGAACAACCCCTGGATTTGAAAATCATGCTTTTCCTAATCATGTCTTTAGATTAAATAAAGCTTTATATGGATTAAAACAAGCACCTAGAGCATGGTATGATAGGCTAAGCAAATTTCTGCTAAATAATGGTTTTTCAAGAGGTAATGTAGATACAACCCTCTTTATTAAAAGAAATCAAAATGATATGCTAGTTATACAAATTTATGTTGATGACATAATTTTTGGGTCTACTAATGAATCCCTTTGTCAAGACTTTGCTAAGCTTATGCAGGGGGAGTTCGAGATGAGCATGATGGGAGAACTCACCTTCTTTCTCGGACTCCAAATCAAACAATCAAAAGAGAGAATCTCTATCACCCAAAGCAAGTATACCAAGGAACTACTCAAAAGATTTGGAATGGAGAACTGCAAACCAATTGGCACACCAATGAGTCCCTCATGTAAGCTTGACAAGGATGATGAAGGTAAATGTGTAGACTTAAAATACTATAGAGGTATGATTGGCTCATTATTATATTTAACTGCAAGTAGGCCTGATATCATGTTTAGTGTTTGTTTATGTGCTAGATATCAATCTAATCCTAAAGAATCTCATTTGAATGCTGTTAAAAGAATCCTTAGATACTTAAATGGTACTCAAACTCTAGGGTTATGGTACTCTAAGGACTCACAAATTGATTTATTAGGATATTCAGATGCTGATTTTGCTGGATGTAAATTAGATAGAAAAAGCACAAGTGGAACTTGCCAATTTCTTAGAGTTAACCTAATCTCATGGTTTAGCAAGAAACAAAATTCGGTGGCACTGTCTACGGCTGAGGCCGAATACGTTGCAGCCGGAAGTTGTTGTGCTCAAATCTTGTGGATTAAGCAACAACTCGAAGACTTTGGAATCAAACTTAATGAAACACCAATAAGATGTGACAACACAAGTGCCATAAATCTATCTAAAAATCCAATTCAACACTCAAGATCCAAACATATTGAAATAAGACATCATTTTATAAGAGAACATGTTCAAAATAAAAATATAATTCTTGAATATGTTTGCACTGAAAATCAATTAGCTGATATCTTTACAAAGGCCCTTAGTGAGGATAGATTCTATGAAATTAGGAGAAATCTAGGAATTCTAGATCCATATGCCTAAATTTTCCTCAATTTCCAAGAATTGTTGTCAAAAATTCTTAGAGCTCAATTTCTAACATCTATCCTGGTCCCAAAAGCTCAAGTTTATCATTCTAAAAACTTATCTTTGAGCAAAACTCTTTCTCCCAAAATTTCAATTTTTTTTGGAATTTATTCACATTTTTTTCTGAATTTCTGAACTTCATGAGTCGACCCCCATGAGTCGACTCAATGGCAAACTCGTTATTTCCTCAAACTTCCCACGGGCTCATTGTTTTTATACGGGATCCTGTTCGTGAGCCGACTCATCCTTTCATCTTCCTCCTTCCAAAAGCCGACTTCCCCATTTCCTTTTGCTCCAAATCCAAGGATCTAGCTCGAGGCACTTCTCCCTCCTCCTCTCCACCAAAAATCGCCACCTTGGAAAGGAATTTTTTTCTTTCTCCCATTGTTTGGCACGGTTGGAGCGTGCCCTAGCACTCCACCGTTCTTCCCAAATCCACCTCTTTTCTTCACCAAAATCCCTCTTCACTCTCTTGTGATCCCTCCTCCACTCATTCACTTGTTCCTCCAAGTCTCCTTGCTTGCTACTGTAGTGAATATGGCTCCGAAGATGAAACTTCCCCAAAGAAGAAAGTCAGTCCGTGAGCTTGAAGAAAATATCCGAAAGAAAAGGCAAGCTGCTCAGTCTTCCACTGCTCCCACTCCAGCTTCAGTATCTGCTCAAGGTCCCCCTCAATCCTCCCTAAGCCCCAGTAAGAATCCTCTATCTGATAGAAAAGTTGAAACCGGGAAGAATATAGATTTTCGGTTCTTTGAAAAAGAGGGTTTTACATTTGCAACCAAGATTAAAAACCAAGGATGGGGTTTCTACTGCTCCCTTAAGGAAGTCACCTATGTTGACCTAGTTAGAGAATTCTACCAGAATCTACATTATGGAAATGGGTCAGTGACTTCAACAGTCGAGGGTATTGATATTGGCTTGGATTCTAGTATATTGGGAGAAATACTTCATTTGCCTAGTGAGGGTTACTCTTATATGGAACTCCCAGTAAAAGAAGAGGGGATCAGTGTTATACTAGGGGGAACTTACTCAGGGAGTTTAAATAAATTGGAAGCAAAGATTTTATCCATTGAGATGAGGATCCTGCATCAGATGGTAACGAAGCTCTTCTTTCCTAGGAGTGGTAGGCATGATTTACTTTCCAGCAGAGATGTATGTATCATGTTTCATGTCATCACTCAGACCCTCCTGAACCTCCCTGCACTTATGATAGAGGCCATGAGAGAGACTTTGAACAGATCCAAGGCACACTTACCTTTTGGTATGGCCCTTACTCGAGTATTTAGGAGGTTTGGAGTTAGCTGTGAGGGGGAGGCATCTACTAAGCTCTCTCATGTGGACACCTTCAACCAACACACCCTGCACCGAATGGGATTTACAAAGACTGATGGTGGTTGGATCAAGGGAGCTGAGGAGAGAGCTGGGGAAAGAGCTGAAGAGAGAGCTGAAGACAGAACTGAAGACAGAGCTGAAGAAGAAGGTCCATCATCTCCTATCCATGACTTCAGGGCAGCATCACCAAATATCCAGTTCATTCCTGATACAGAGGCTGGCCCTTCAGAGTTTACTAGGATGCCCATACCAGTGTATCAGTCAGAGAGCAGAGCACCTCAATCAGAGTTCAGACTGGCTGACAATCAGATCGAGCAGATATCACAGCGTGTGGCCTCTTTGCTATCTAGTTAGTGGAGCAGTACTACTTTTGCACCAAGAGCCACTTCTTCTGATCAGACCATGACTCCCCACATATCCACTGTGTTTCAGATGATATCAGATCAGTCCATCCGGATTTAGCAGCTTGAGGACACCGTCTGGAGACTGACTGGCAGAGTTCTTGACTTACAGGGGCAAGTCCTTGCTTTAGCCCATCCTCAGCCACAGGAGTCCACTATTGAGGTCACAGACCTCACTACAGAGGCTGGCAGGCTCAGAGGAGCACTGGAGGGTGGATATGAGTTACTGAGGAGAGAGATCCGAGGATCGAGTGAGCATGCATCCACTCAGTTCACTGCTCTACTTCAGTCTGTTTCCAGAGCACTGAACGTACTTGATTCCATTAGACTCACCCTTTCTGTTCAGTCCTTAGCCTCTCAGCGTTCTCAGCCACCCAGTTCATCTCGCTCTCCTGCTCATGCCAGAGGCAGACGGGGTAGAGGACGCACTTCTGATCGAGATCCATCAGCTTCTCATCCCATATCTGATGACTCCGATCCATGACTTGTCTTGATCATTACTAGATCCTAGGTGTTAGTGTCTTGTTCTAGGATCTGTATTTTGGGGCCATGTATTGACAATTAGCTGGTTGACTTTTATATTATGAACTATGTATTGAAACAATTATGGTTTTATGGTATCATCTTTTACTTATATTTCTACCTTTTGTAATGATGTCGATCATATTTTGGTTATATATATTCTCCTTGTTGAAATATTGTCTTCTCTTTGTTGTTGTTTGCTGTTAATAATTGCTGTATTAAGAGGGAGCAAACATCTGTGATAAACTCTAAAGGGGGAGAAATTAAAGAATGTTTCAGAAAAAGGAGGAGTTAACCATGTTTGATGATGTCAAAAAGGGGGAGAAATTAAATAAAAAAAAAAAAATTCATCAAAAGCAAAACCATAAATTATGAGCAATTAAAGAAAAAGCAATCCATCAAAAGCAAAACCATAAATTATGAGCAATTAAAGAAAAAGCAATCCATCAAAAGCAAAACCATAAATTATGAGCAATTAAAGAAAAAGCAATCCATCAAAAGCAAAACCATAAATTATGAGCAATTAAAGAAAAAGCAATCCATCAAAAGCAAAACCATAAATTTGAGCAATTAAAGAAAAAGTAATCCATCAAAAGCAAAACCATAAATTATGAGCAATTAAAGAAAAAGCAACCCATCAAAAGCAAAACTACAAATTATGAGAAATTAATGAATGAATTGAAGAATTTAAAGAACAATATCAAAAGTACAATGCTAAGTACAATGCAAATAAGTAACTTTTAAATTACTTCTTTACATATGCTCTGATTTGCTTTAAAAATTTAAATATGCTCTGATATACTTCAAAATTCTAACTTGCTCTGATACATCTTTTGAAATTTTATTTACCTTGATACATCTTAAGAAATTTAACTTACTCTGATACATCTTAAAATTTTTAACTTACTCTGATACATTGTAAATTTTTTTTTTTGATAACATTGTAAAATTATTTTTCTTGCTCCGATACATTGCAAAATTTATTTTTCTCTTGCTCTGATACATCTTAAACTCAAAATGATCTAATACACTTTCCAAATCAACTCTTAAACATGCTTTGGCACACATAATTATTTTTTGTATCAAAAGCAATTAAAGCACATAATTATTTTTTGCTCTGATGCTAAAACTAAAATCAAATGAGAATGAGCAAATTTTCAAAATACAGCTTGATCTGATAACAAAAATAAGTTTTCTGCTCTAACACCAAAATTACATAATCCAATGAGCATATCTTCAAATCTTTAAGCAAATGGGCAAACTATTCTTGCATATGACCATTTATATCACATGCCAAAAGATTCATACTCTTTTCAAGCATATAAATCTATAATGCATTCACATAAATGCTTTTGTTCAAGTATTTTGTCATCATCAAAAAAGGGAGAGATTGTTGCTCCTAGATTGATTTTGATGATTACAAAGCAGATTGAAGGGATACAAATATTTTTATTTGAAAAAGTCTTTATGCTCTTCAGGGGCAAAATCATAATTTTACTAAAATCCTGATTTGATAGTATCATTTGGTAGAACAAATGATTTGTAATCTATTGGTGAAAATTTCATTATTTTTGGACTTATATTTTTGAAGTTATGAATGTTTGAAGTGCATGAGTCGACTCATGAGTCAACTCATGGCACAATGAGCTGCTTGGCACGCTAAAATTTCTCTTGGCACGACCTGTGAGTCGACTCATGAGTCGACCCACAAGGCATGAGTCGACTCATGAGTCGACTTCTGCTGTTTTGGGTCAAAATATCCAGAAACCCAAATCTCTGGTTTTTGCAACAGAGGTCGACTCATGAGTCGACCCCTGAAGCATGAGTCGACTCATGAGTCGACCCCTGCGACGGGAATTATCCGCAACGGCTAGTTTTTTGTCCATTTTAATTGCCTTTAATGCTCACTTTAAATGCTCTAACGGCTCTTTTTCTGCCTAAAATATTTTTTCTTGTTTCTTAAAGCTGTAAAAGGTTTCAAAAGGTGAAAAACAAAAAGGGGATCTACAATATACACGAGAGATATAAGAGATTTTGAAAGGGAAAAGCAAGAGCGTTCAAAAGGGCATTCAAGAGCATTCAAAGAGAGGGTTTTTCAAGCCAACTTTTCAACCTTGATCAAGAGCTCTTTCAAAGCCTTCAAAAAGCCTTCAATCAAAGCTCACCTATTCCTCAAGCATTCATTCAACTCTTCATCCACCTTGAGGAAATCCAAAAGGGGATTCTTCATTTGAGTAAAGTGCATTTAATGTTATATTCGCTCATTTAAGGAGCTATTCTTGTACTTATTTATGCTCTAAACTGTCTTACTCTTTGTAAGTAATTGTTCTTATTTTTGGAGGGTTTTCAAAATAAGGGAAGGTTGATCCGAACCTGAAATTGGAGTGTATTGGGTTGGCTTGTACCCGAGAAACAAGTGGACTAGCTTGGGATAGCTAGTGTCGGAGGTTCCGACATTTGTATTCGGGTTGAATACAAGTATAGTGAATTGAAATTCTCAAGTAGGAGCTTGGGGAGTGGATGTAGGTGCAAGGTTGGCACCGAACCACTATAAATCCTTGTGTTTGTGGTGTGCTTTATTGTTTCTCTTTATTTCTTTATTATATCCTTGCATTCTTGCTTTAGGTAATTAATCTTGAACTAAAGTCTTTCTCCTCATTCATCAAGCTTTTAACAAATACTTTTCATAAGTAATTAGTTAAACTTAAATTTTTTAAAAACCCAATTCACCTCCCCTCTTGGGTTGCATAGCTGGGCAACAGAAAGCTATCTTTTGGACAGACCCGATTCAGGTCGGTGTAGTCGATGCAAATTCTCTACTTTCCGTTGGCTTTCTTGACCATGATGACATTGGCGAGCCAATCGGGATATGCGGCTTCTCTGATGAAGCCCGCCTCGAGCAGCTTGTCCACTTCTTCGTCGATGGCCTTCTTTCTTTCGGGAGCAAAAGACCTTTTCTTCTGCCTCACCGGCCTCATCGTCAGGTCGATGTTGAGTCGGTGGGTTGTTGTCTCTGGGGGGATGCCCGACATATCTGCTGCCGACCAAGCAAATATGTCGGCGTTGGCCGTTAGCAGCTCCGTCAACCGTCGCCGTTCTGGGTCGGGTAGTTGAGACCCGACCCATACCTTTCGATCGGGGTTTTCCGCAATCGGGATTGACACGAGTTGTTCGGCCGGCAAGCCCCGTTCTTCCTCCTCCCGTTGGTCTAGTTTGTCGATCGTCAGGGAGCCCCTCAACTCGTCGTTCTGAGCGAAGATCTGGAAGCATCGACGAGCGAGCTGTTGGTCTCCGTGCATCTCTCTGACTCCGTTCCTAGTCGAAAACCGAACTAGGAGATGGTACATTGAGACGATCGCCTTGAGGGCGTTAAGTTCGGGTCTTCCCAGTATGGCGTTGTAGGCCGAAGGCACTTGGACAACCGCAAAAGTTAAATGAACCGTGCTTTGTTGTGGTTCAGTGTCGGCCATCACGGGCAGGGTAATTTCACCTTCCGTCGCGACGGCATCCCCGGCAAAGCCTATCAAGGGTGTAGAGACCCTCTTGAGTCGGTCGGTTGATAGTTGCATCCGGGAGAAGGTCGAGTAAAACAAAACATTTGTTGAACTTTCATTATCTATAAAAATTCTTTTTACATCATAGTTTGCTATTGTTGCCGAAACAACAACAGCGTCGTCGTGGGGAGTTTGGATGCCCCGAACGTCTTCCTCTGTAAAAGTAATCACGTCGTCCGGGCACAGCTTCTTCATGGGCTCCCCTTCAGCAGACGTCCCCGGGCCAAGTCGTTTGGAAATCATATTGATGACCCCGGCTGTCGGCTGATTGGTGGTCGCTTCCTCGGTCGGCTGGGGTCGTCGGTCGGCCACAGGTCGAGTCGGCGGGTTCCTCCAAAATTTACCGAGATACCCTCGGCGGATGAGAGCTTCGATCTCATCCTTAAGCTGGATGCATTGCTCGGTATTGTAGCCGTGGCCCCAGTGGAATCGGCAGTACTTCCGTCGGTCGAGGCCTTTTGCCTTCAGAGGCGGAGGGCATCGCAGGTATTCTTCCCCCTCGATCTCCATCAAAATCTGTGCACGGAGAGCAGAGAGAGGAGTGTAGGAGTCATACCTGGGGCGTGTCGGCCTTGGAGTCTGCCGTTGGGGCGACTTTTGGTTTCGTCGCGGGGGTGAGACCCGACCTTCAGTCGGGGGCCCGCTAGATTTGGCGGGGTCCCAACCCTTCCTTCATTTTTTCTTCAGACCCTTGAACTCGGTTGAGCGCCAGTCAGAGGCTCCTTCGTCCGCACGCATATACTTGTACGCACGCTCCAGTAATTCGGCATATGTGCGGGGGAGGGTCTTGTCCAGGGAGTAGGTGAATCGAGACGCCCTCAGCCCCCATTTCATGGCTGAGATAGCCATGTCTTCGTTGAGGTCCCGGACCTCAAGCGTGGCCATATTAAATCGCGCCACGAAGTGTCGGAGCATCTCATTTTCTTCCTGTTTAAGGGAGAAAAGGCTGTCCGACGTTCGCGGTGGCTTCCGACTGGTGCTGAAGTGAGCCACGAAAGAGTGCTCGAGCTGTCCAAAGGAGTGGATACTTTTCGATCGAAGATCGGAGTACCAGGCCCTGGCAGCCTTGCGGAGCGTGACGGGGAAGCCGATGCAAAAGAGAGCATCGGTTGTCCCCTGAATCGTCATGAGAGCTTTATAGCTCTCCAGATGGTCGATTGGGTCGGTGGAGCCGTCGTAGGGCTCCACGTGTGGCATCTTGAATCGATTGGGGATCAGTTCGTCGAGAATGAGTTGGGAAAGAGGTTGGGCAGTCTGGAAGTCGACGTCGTTCGAAGACTTCTGCCCGTCCACCTGCAACTGTGCAAGCCGACGGTCGATTTCCTCAAACCTGCACTCGTAGTCGTCCGTCCGTCGGTGCTGGGAGACCCCAGGAGTGGAGTCTCTGAAAGATTCCGAGAGGGAGACGGACGGCGTTCGCGGTCGCTTCTCCTTCCTCGCTCGCTCCAGCTGGGAGGGAGAGAGCTGCTGGGACTGACGGGCATCGCGCCGCGGCCGCCCCTCCTCCTCTCTGTGGGAGCGCTGTGGCAGGCGCTCGCGCGGAGGCGACGGAGATCGATGCGGGCGTCGGCGGCTGCTCCTGGAGGGCATCGGACGTGCCGTCGGTTATTGCTGGAGGCTCTTGACCGCGTCCGTCAGCACGGTCATCTACCGTACGATTGCCGCGATCTGCACCTCCGTGGTCACCGCGGGGTGCGGGGAGCTGGGTTCCGCCGCGGAGGGTGGCGGAGAGGCCTCTTCCCGGTGGGAAGAGTGCCTCATCGATCCGGTGACTCTCGATCGTTGAGCTCTTGTCTTTGTCATTAGTATCTACTGCTTGAGAATGCCTGCACCCTCTTCCTGGCGCGCCAATCTGTTGCGGCCAATCTCCTCGTCGCCTGGTCGCCGAAAATGAGCGCCTGCAAAAAGAAAGTCCACACTGACCGGAGGCGGCTCCGGCGGGGACCCTCCGACGGTCAAGTCAGAGAGGTGACTGGGCAACAGTGAAATGAAGACAGAGAGCTTAATCGAGAGAGTGAGAGGGGGAGCAAGCCTGGGAGTTTTCAAAAAAAGCCCCTCGCACTGTTGCCTTCCCCGATATATATAGTGGAGCGTGGTATGGCGCCGTCATTAATGGCGCAGACAATTGAGGAATTGTCAACTCACCGTAGACTGTCAGAGTTGCCGTGAAAGTGTCACATCGCCGTGGGGCTGTCAAATCACTAGGGTTGACAATGCCCTAGGTGGGATAATGCCCTTAGGCGGCAGTGCCGCATGCTGCTGTCAGGGCTGACAGTCTCTGACAGCTGTACGGCGATCGGAGGAGTCGACCGACCCTAGGTCGGTGGCTAGCTGTGTGGCGTCGGGTGGAGATTCGGGCCCCTTCGGCGGTCAGTCGGGCATGTTGCGAGAGTCGGCCATCAGACTTTCTGATTCAGTCGGTCGGGAGAGTAGAAAAGGTCTGCCCGACCGACATATCCTCAGTCGGTAGAGAGCCGTTAATCAGCCGGTAATGGCGTCCGGTGGTCGGTCGGTCGGTCGGTCGGTCGGTCGGTCGATCGGACGGTCGGTCGGTATTCCCCAACAAAACCAGTGAGGGAGAAGCGTTGCAGGCGGTACTCATGCATGAATCTTCGAGTAAATTTGTTCCATGGCATGCAATCTATCTCACGATAGTTCAGCTTGTTCCAACACTCAGGCCTCAAGGAAGCCTTGTGCCATGACTTGCAGACCAGGACTGCTCCTAAGCTCAGATCCTCCAAACTCAATCTCCCAAACACATTGAGCAAACAGTCTATACCCAGGTCCTCCCATCTCCTCCCCTCTTCTCCCATGGCTCATCAATCTCTTCGGCTTATATTGCTTAATATAATGAGAGAAGACTGTCATGTGAAAACCAAATATCCTGTTCCTACCAACTTGTCGCCAATGTACGAGGAGCTATTAAAAAAAAAAAGAATTGGTCACTAATGCTTTCCCTACGCAATGTTTTTTTTTTTATACCTTTATGAATGGGAAGGAAACTCATGCTGAGTTAAAGTGCATTAGCAGTGACATGGTTAAAGGTCATTGGGCTTTAAAATTTTTATCTATGGAGCCAAGGAACATACACATACTGCATTCCATCAGGCAATTACCACTGATATGGTCAGGTCATGGTGCGCGTTGCTGCTGAAATCCGAGATCAGACTGAGGTTGGTAGAGATGTGAGATGACGGTGTGGTTGGTTCTCCTAACCCGAGGTGAATGAGATCGGTCATCACCAAGGTTACATCACTTCAGTTAATCCTGAGGTCAAGCGAGCTAATATTGGCTACATCAGTGGGTTCTCTCATGCATTAAGTCAGTAAGGATCTTATTACCATGTGGAAACTTTCATTTTTCTCTTTTTTCTTATCCAATTGTTAATGGCTTCTTGTAGTCTTTATGTAATACTAGAAAATGACTAAAAAAGTTCAAGCACATCATATGCATACCAAAGTTCCATTTTGTCTCTCTACGACTTGGGTAAGTGGCAAATTGTATTAAGTTTACCAAGAATCATTGTCAGATTTTTCTTTCTAATAATCTTTGGAGAATTAGATGCAGGATAGGGTTGCAAGGCCAATAAATCTTGTCACATGCTCCAATTATGAAAATATTTTACAACTAAAATAAATAAAATAGTAGTGGCTGGACCTTCTTTCTTCTTTTTTTTTTCTTTTTTTTTTTTTTTTTTTTGAAGAATCTCTGCTCTCTAGGTTGTGCTTTATTTATAAAATATGAGCACCTGTCATAACTATTCCAAGTTGTATTGCTTCACCAACCACAAACTTGCCTCAGACGTTTGAATAGCATCATTTCAAAGGGAAAATAGAAAACGTACTAGTATGAACGGGTGGATGTTAAGCAGCAGGTCCTACAATTTACAATGTTTGGGATGGGTGGCGGGGTCAGACTATATCTATAATAGTATTTACATGAGCTGCAGCCAAACCTTTGGCATGTTTAATGTCAAAATATAAGGGAAACAATGTACCCGGGCTCATCCCATCTAGGACTTGGGATAACGACTGTGCTTATAGGTTCAAAGCGTGAACTAAATTTAGGTAGATAGGGAAGTGATTTAATGTTTCAACTAAATGGAATTAGAAGTAATTCTAAGACCGAGTAAGTTTGTCAAAGCATTGGCAAGCATAGAAAAATCTACATCAGATTGAAATATAAAGCATAAACCAAGTCTTCTGTTAGATAGGGACTTCCTTAACAAAACTATCTTCACTACTTTTTTTTCTTAGCTGCATAAACCAGGTCAAATCCTCCAAGCTCAATCACTCAAACATTTTGCCAAACAATTTTACTTCAAATCCTTGCACCTACCTCTTCCATAACATGATGGTTTGTTTGATGCTTTCTTTTATGATGCAATGAAGAAGACCTTTAAAATGTCACACTAAATTCTTCTTCTCTGCCGGTTCTTGTTCCAAATTCGAGGAAGACTAGAAAGTTATGCCCTAATATGCATCTTTTGGTATTCTTTTGTATATCTATTTCTTCTAATATCTTTTCTTTTAAATTTTTGTTCTAGTGTTGTTCTTGGAGTTCATGGTCCAAAATGTTCTCTTGTAAGCCAAATTCATTGATATTTAGTATTATCTACAAAAGAAAAGATGAACATGTTAAAGAAAATGTCCATTGGCAAAATGCTCACTAAAAGATCTAGGAACCACCATTAGAATAAAATCCATGGCACCAGGGATGATGGTGAGCATGAGGCAAGGATAGGGCACACATTCTGTGGTTTCTCTTGTGGGTGTTATTACCTGCTCTCGTGGCCATTGAAGTACATGGAGATCTTAAATTAATAATACTGGCAAGTGGTATTATCATGATAGAAGAAGAAATACTAAAGAAGGGAAAATGAATGAAAAAGAATGAGATTTGAAAGGAATGAAATAATGAGATTTTTTTTTTTATGGGTGGATTGAATACATTCCCTGCGATACATCATATATGTATATATAGCTTTGAAATTTAACTTAAAATATCAAATAAATAAAATATAATAATAACTAACTCTATTAAGATAACATCTTTATCTTTATCTATCCAAAACTATCCAACTTGAATTTCTAATCCAAAATTAAGTTTATCTTTTCAACATCCCCCCTTAAACTTAATTCTCTTCCATCAATGATTCCAGGTGAATCCTTCAATTTGCAAAATACTTTAGAGTTGAGGGGCTTTGTGAAAATATCTGTAATTTGGTTCCCAGACTTGATGCACTCCAATTCTATCTCCTTCTTCTTGACTTGGTCTCCAATAAAATAAAAACAGACATCAATATACTTGCTTTGTTCATGATAGATTGGATTCTTGGCTAATGCAATCATCAATTCATTGTCAATACAGATTCTGATAGCATTATCTTGTGGTTGTTGTATTATTTTCAAAAGATTTCTAAGCCATATGGCATGGCATATACATGAAGAGGCTGTAACATATTCAACTTCACATGTTCAAAGTGCCGCTATCAATTGTTTCTTCGAAACCTATGTAATATGGTGTCACCCAAACAAAATGTAAATATGATCTTGCTTTTCTGATCTTCTAAATTTCTACCTAAATCGCTGTCCAAGTATCCAACTAAATGGAAATCGTTAGAAATCAAATAGAAAAGTCAATGATTAAGAGTATCTTTAATGTAGTGCATAATTCATTTACAGTCTATAAATGTGTCAACTTTGACTCCTCCATGAAGCGACTAATTAGCCTAACACTATATAAGATATCCGACCTTGTGCATATCATGTATCTCAAGCTCTCAACAAGACTCTTGAAATATGTCAGGTTGTCTATCCTCCATCATCGTGCTTTGATAATTTGGTCCCCCATTCAACTGGTGTGTAGATTGGCTTGTAATCCTCCATTTTGAATCTTTTGAGTATCCCCTTCACATAGGCTTCCTAAGATATAAAAATGCCCTCCTTACTTTGCATGACTTCAATCCCAAGAAAATATGATATAAGGCCATTGTCTGTCATCTCGAACTTCTAAATCATGGCTTGCTTGAATTCTTTGAACATCGCCGGATTGTTATTTGCAAAAATTAACTCATTTACATACAAAGAGATTAGTAAAATATCCTCCCCATTGGATTTCATGTAGAGTGCACTTTCATATGGGCACTGAATCTAGCCATTTCTTGAATATGCATCAATTCTTACATTCCATGCCCTCAGTGCTTGTTTTAGACCATATAATGTCTTGTTTAATTTGTAGACTTTTAATTCATGCTTCTTTATCATATAACCTGTCGGTTATTCTATATAGACATCTTTATCAATATAACCTTTTAGAAAAATCAATTTTACATCTATTTGAAAAATCGGCCATTTATATTGTGCTGTAATAGATAAAATTAGATGAATGGTCTCCATACTAATAACAAGGACAAATACCTCATTGTAGTCAATTCCGGCCTTCTACTTGTACCCTTTAGATATCAATCTATCTTTATATCTCTTCACTGTATCTTTTACATTCTTCTTCACTTTGTACACCCACTTCACTCTAATGACTTTTTCTCTTTTAGGAAGAGTGGTCAACTCCCATGTACAGTTTTTCTCGATAGCTTTCATCTCTTCATCCATGGTATGCTTCCACTTTTCACTTTTTATGGCATCTTCAAATACAACAGACTCACAATCTGCAAAAAGCAAATAAGGTATACTTCATCTATTATCTCGTATAGTTCTTTAAGACTTCTTATCTTTTGTAGTGCTCTTGGACTGCCATCCGATGATAAATCCGATGAAATAGGCAATGATGATGTCGGTGAAGATATTGGTGTTGATGATGGTGTAGTAGCAGGTGAAGATTTTTAAACTTCAATCTGGACGGCTCTTCTCCCATGATCTGGCCAACCTTGTTGTGCCAACTCCATTAACTTTCCTGAATGAACTCCACATCTCTGCTAATCATAATTTTTGAATTTTTAGGATCAAATAACTTATAAGCTTTGGATTTAGTGCTATACCTGATAAAAATGAGCTTTGAGTTTTTATCATCTAGCTTAGTTCTCCTCTATTTTGGAATATGTGCATAAGCTACATATCCAAAGATATTCATGTGTGAGATGTTCGGCTTCCTTTCCATCTATGCTTCTTGTGGGATTTTATTCTCTAAGCTTATTGTGGACATCAATTCAAAATATAGATGGCACATACTATTGTCTCGGCCCAAAACTCCTTCGATAAATTTTTGCTTTTAATCCTGCTTCACACCATGTTGAGAATAGTGCAGTTCTTCCTCTCCGCTATGCCATTTTGGTGGGATGAGTAAAGGACAGTCAATTGATGCCAAATCCCATTCTCTTCACAAAATACACCCACAGCTCCGTCATTAGCCAATACACCCACGGCTCTGTCAATTTTGCTGGGATGAGCCATTGCCCGCATTAGCCAATACACCCTGTCACGCCCCCGATCCGAGATTTGAATCGAGGGTCATGGCAACCGCCGCATACTCATAGAATACTTTTTTCATAAGCATGCAAGGCATCTCATCATGATATCTTCACACAAAGTTAAATAATTTTTTTTTTAATAATCAAACCTTAGTTCAATTAACAAATCAAAACTCAATGTTCAAAGAAAATAACTGTTTGACAAAGTCAATACTAAAAATAAAACTAAGTCTTAAATAAATTCTGAGAAAATCCTAAATCAATGAACTAACTCCATCTCTAATCGCTCTCCCAACCGAAATCCCGCATCATGCTAATTTTTCTGGATCTGTAAGAAAAACATAAAACCCATCATGAGCTAAATAGCCTAGTAAGCAGTGTATATCTTTAACTGAATAAATCAGGCAAATAATACTATGCATATCGATTTACTAATAATAACAAATCAATATGTAATTTCATAAAATCATATTCATACTATCAATCATATATAAAAGTCAATTCATCATAATTTTCAATGATGCTTTTCATCTTAAATTCATCAATTTCTTAAGTTCTTCTTACCAATCATGACTATGACCACATTATCCCTATGGCAGGGTCATAATACCGTGTATCTGCTTGCGGTGGGCTGCGAATCATCTGGCAGCCAAGTCTTTTGAAACCGCTGGTCTCGCTGGCGGTTTGTCGCTGGTCTCTCTGGCGACATGTCGCTGGTCTCACTGGCGACATAAATCCTCAGGACAGTCAATTGCCAACGTATATGCCCCCATTGGCGGGGTCCTCAACACAATCAGGTTGTCAATTTTATATTATCTTTCAATTCATATATTATTTTCAAAAATAATATAAATAAATAATATTCGAGTCAAACCAATCATATCATTCTTTGAGATCATATATCATCATAATAATTATTCAACAAATAACTTCAATCATAAATAATTTTCTATAATTAACTTTAATCATAAATAATTTCAACAACTATTTCAATAAATAATTTCAATCAGAAGCATGCATAAATTTATTTAATTCAGAATTTTATAATTTACCAAATAAATTCAATAAAAGTAAACACTACTTACCTCAAAAGAAAATCCAAACTAGAAATTCTAGGAATCTCGAAAATCCTTCTCTGAACCTGATACGTCAAATATTATATTTTTAATCAAAATTTTATCAAATTAAAATTAATTAAAATTGTTAAAATCTAATATCCCCACGAGGATCAACTTGACAACAGCATCCAGGATTTTCGGACTAATCCATGGATATCCTAATTATATTTATTTATTTATTTATTTATTATTTTATTTTATTATTTTATTTTATTTTTTTCCATAAATCCTAAAAATCTAAAAGAGAGAGAGAGAGAGAGTTTCTCTCTCCCCGTTCTTTTTTTTTTTCTTTTCTTTTCTTTTTTTTTCTTCTTTTTCTTTTCTTTTTCTTCTTTTTCTTTTCTTCTTTTTCTTTTCTTCTTTTTCTTCTTCTTCTTCTCGGCTCTTCCCGCGTCGGAACAGGGGACCAGTGTGGCCCTTCCTTGGCTGGGCCGTTCAGGCCACGACCGCCACGGCGGAGACCGACGGTAGAAGGAGGACACTCCCCCGGTTCTAGAGGAGCATAGCCGGCGGTCGATTGCGATCGTCGGTGTCGAAAAAATCCAAGGAAAAAGAGATCGAAACAGGGGTCTCTTTTTCGATCGAAAATCGGCGACACCCGTCGCCGGCAGCCTCAAGCAAAGGTATGGAAAGAAAGGGAAGGAAGAGAGGAAGGAGAGGAAAACTTACCTCGGCTTCCGGTGACCCCACCGGTGGGCAATCACGGCAAGAATCAAGATGGTGTCCGCGGTTCCGATCGAGAAAATTGAGAGAAAGAGAGAGGGAGGAGGTCGATGTTTAGTTTCTAGGGAGAGGGAAGGTCTTCTTATAGGGGGTCCTAGGGCTTCGAGAGGTCCTAGGACTCCCAATTTGCTTGGGTCTCACCGGAGAAGAAGACTCCTATCGGGAGTCTTCTTCCCGATTTTCCTCTCTATTTTTTTTTTTTTTTTGTGGGCTTGGATCTTGATGTCATGGGCTTGGGCTTGGACTATAACATTCTTCACCCCTAAAAAGAAATTTCGTCCTCAAAATTTTTCATACCTGTAGTCTCGAAGAGTTGGGGATATTTTTGCTTCATTTCTTCCTCTAGCTCCCAAGTAGCTTCTCTTTCTGAATGTCGACTCCACTGTACCTTGACATAAGGGATGTTGCGACATCTCAGCACCTGTTCTTTACGATCTACGATCCGTATCGGATATTCTTCATATGATAGATCTTTTCTGGCTTGTACTGGTTCAAGTTCCACGATGTGACTTGGGTCTGGTAAATATTTCTTTAACATAGAAATATGAAAAACATTATGTACTCCTGCAAGTGAAGGGGGTAAGGCAAGTCGATAAGCCACCTCACCAATTCTTTTCAAAATCTCAAACGGACCCACATATCTAGGATTCAATTTACCACGAATGCCAAATCTTGAGATTCCTTTTGAAGGAGATACTTTGAGAAATACATGGTCACCGACTTGAAATTCTAATTTTCGTCTCTTGTTATCTGCATAACTTTTCTGTCTGCTTTGTGCTGCTCGAAGTCGTTCTTTAATTAATTGAATCTTCTCGACTGCTTGTTGAACAAGTTCGGGAACAATATTCTTTGCTCACCAACATCATCCCAGTGAATCGGTGATCGACATCTTCTACCATATAAAGCTTCGTATGGTGCCATACCAATGCTAGCCTGATAACTGTTATTGTAAGCGAACTCAATCAAAGGTAGATGCTCATCCCATGAACTTTTCATATCCAAAATACAGGTTCTCAACATATCTTCTAAGATCTGAATAGTTCTTTCTGACTGACCATCAGTCTGTGGATGAAAAGCTGTACTGAAGTTTAATTTTGTTCCTAATGCCTTATGTAAGCTCTTTCAAAATTATGATACAAATCTGGTGTCTCGATCCGATACGATGGTCACTGAAATTCCATGTAGCCTTACAATTTCTTTCATATATAACTTTGCTAGTCTTTCCAAGGTAAATCCAACTCTAATTGGTAGAAAGTGTGCGGACTTTGTCAATCGATCCATAATCACCCAGGCTGCATCATTTTTACTGAGAGTCTTCGGTAGTCCAGTTACAAAATCCATAGTGATATATTCCCACTTCCAAACTGGAATATCAAGAGGTTGAAGTAGTCCCGCCGGTCTCTGATGTTCAGCTTTAACTTGTTGACACACCAAACATTGAGCCACGAATTGAGCGATCTCTCTCTTCATATTATTCCACCAGTATATTTCTTTTAAGTCTCTATACATCTTAGTACCTTCCGGATGAACTATATAATCAGTCTGATGTGCCTCCTGAAGTATTTCATGCTTGAGTACTGGATCATTGGGTACGTAAATCCTATTTTCGAACCTTAACGAACCGTCTTCATGTATCTTGAATTCAGATTGAACACCAGCTTCCACTGAATTTCTTATTTTCAATAGTTGTGGATCATCATTCTGGGCAACTGTAATTCTTTCTATGAGTGTTGGCTGAACCCTCATGTTGGCTAATCGTACTGTCGAGTCATATATTCGGATGTCTAATTTCAGTTTTCTTATATCCTCCAATAATTGGCTTTGGTGTGTGATTAAAACCGCCAAATTTCTCACAGATTTTCTACTAAGGGCATCAGCAACAACATTAGCATTCCCCGAATGATAATGGATTGTTAAATCATAATCTTTTAATAGTTCTAACTACCTTCTCTATCTCATGTTCAATTCTTTCTGAGTAAAAATATACTTCAAACTCTTATGATCAGTAAACACTTCACACTACGCACCGTATAAGTGATGTCTCCAAATTTTTAGGGCAAAAATCACTGCAGCTAATTCCAAATCATGTGTCGGATAATTCTGTTCATATGGTTTCAATTGTCTTGAGGCATATGCTACTACCTTACCATATTGCATCAATACACAGTCGAGTCCCTTTTTA
Organism: Elaeis guineensis; assembly: GCF_000442705.2. Lineage (NCBI taxonomy): Eukaryota > Viridiplantae > Streptophyta > Magnoliopsida > Arecales > Arecaceae > Elaeis > Elaeis guineensis. The sequence continues at coordinate 18,538,263 of NC_026008.2, read as the reverse complement.
GATGCATCACTATATATTGTGAAACCTTCATCTCCTGTTGGTATAGTGAGGATAGGGGCTGAAACTAATCGTTGTTTTAATTCTTGAAAACTCTGTTCACAATCTTCAGTCCACTCGAATTTAACCCCTTTTTGAGTAAGACGAGTCAAAGGTGCAGCTATGCGGGAGAATCCTTCTACAAATCGTCTGTAATATCCTGCCATTCCCAAAAAATTTTGAATCTCAGAAATATTTGTAGGTCTGTTCCATTGCATCACAGCTTCTACTTTTGCTGGATCCACAGAAATTCCATCTTTAGATACGATGTGTCCTAAAAAGGCTATTTTGTCCAACCAAAATTCATACTTCTTAAATTTGGCATAAAGTTTTTCTTTCCTCAATATTTATAGTACACACCGTAAATATTCTTCATGCTTCAATTTACTTCTCGAATATATCAAGATATCATCAATAAATACGACAACAAACTTATCAAGATAGGATCTGAATATTCTGTTCATTAAATTCATAAAGGCTGCTGGAGCATTGGTTAACCCAAAAGGCATCACTAAAAATTCATAATGTCCATAACGAGTTTTAAATACAGTCTTTGGTATGTCCTCTATTTTGATTTTTAACTGATGATACCCTGAACGAAGATCAATTTTAGAAAAGACTTGTGCACCTTGCAACTGATCAAACAAATCATCAATTCGAGGTAGAGGATACTTATTTCTAATAGTATTTTTATTCAACTCTCTATAGTCGATACAAAGTCTCATACTACCATCTTTCTTCTTCACAAATAAGACTGGAGCTCCCCAAGGAGATACACTAGGCCTTATAAAACTTTTATCCAATAAATCCTATAATTGATCTTTTAACTCCTTTAACTCCATAGGGGCCATTCTGTAAGGGGCTTTAGAAATTGGACTGGTATTGAGTGCCAACTCAATAGTAAATTCAATTTCTCTATCTGGTGGTAGTCCGACTAAATCATTAATGAATACATCTGAAAATTCATTTACAATAGGAATATCTTGTAACTTTAATTCATCATGTTCTTTATTCTTTATTGATACTAGGTAACCTCTACATCCCTTTCTTATCATCTGTCTAGCTTGCACAAATGAAATAATACGTGAAGGGGTGGTTCCTGTACTTCTATCAAAACTAAAAGTTAATTCTCCCGGTATGTGAAAGTTCACTCTCTTTTCATGACAATCCACAGAGGCATGATAAGTAGCCAGCCAATCCATTCCTAGAATGACATCAAAATCATGCATATCCAGGACCACCAAATCTGTCGGTACTTTTTCTCCTATTCTGATACTACATGACTTGCACACACTTTCAGTACTCAAAACACCACCTACTGGTGTCTCAACATATAGTTTGGTTTTCATAGGTTCACATACTATATCATGTTGTCTAATAAAAGCAGTGGATATAAAGGAGTGTGTAGCACCAGAATCAAACAAAACTGAAGCATGAATACCAGATACAGGAATGGTACCTGTCACCACAGTATTGGAGGCCTGAGCATCCTATTATGTGAGTGCATAGATTCTTCCTTGAGTTTTCGGCCTTTGACCTCCGTCCTTTGTTTGTGTTGATCTATTTTTCTCCATCTGGGGGCAATCTGCAATCTTGTGTCCTTTCTGTCCACATCTAAAATAAGAACCAGTATTCCATGGGCAATTAGAAGACTCATGCTCTCTTCGGCCGCATCTCGAACATCTAGCTGCCTTATTCTCACGATTCTTATCAATTGCTGGTTTCTTTGCTAGACCCTTATTGTTCTGATTTCATCCTTGAGTTTCACTAAACCTATTTTTCTTCTTCTGATTCTGCTCTTGCTCCGCATGAGCTTCATTAACTTCTCTCTCAATTATTAGAGCTTTATTTACAACTGAGGCATAGGTGGTTAGCTCATAGGGTACAACTTGTTTTTTGATTTCTGTCTTTAGTCCCATTTCAAATTTGTGTACTTTGTCTTGCTCAATCTCAACTAATCTTGGAACAAACTTGGCTAATTCCGTGAATTTAGCTTCATATTCTGCAACGGACCTGTTTCTCTGTTTCAGGTGAATGAACTCCTGCTCCTTCTGTATTCTGACACTTCGGGGGAAGTACTTGTCAAAGAATTCACCTCGAAAACTCTCCCAAGTGAGTGGTATCCTATCATGCTCATATTTTTGTTCCAGTATACGCCACCAGTTGTATGCCTCGCCTTGTAACAGATATGCTGTATAGCGGATCTTCTCTTCATCTTGGCATTCTTGCACGGCGAATGCCTTCTCCATTTCCATAATCCAGTTATCTGCTTCCAGTGGCTCGATAGTTCCTTTGAAGGCTGGAGGAGCTAGCTTCTTAAATTTGACGATATTGTTTCTCTGCATCAGATGTTCTCCATGTCCAGGTGTTGGTGGAAATTGCTGACGGGGCTGTGCATGTTGTTGTTGAAGTAACTGTTGCTGTGTTTGAACTACTCCGATCAGAGTTTGCATTAGTTGAGTCATGTTCGGCTCCTCCTGTACTGTCAAAATATTTTCGGTAGGATCATGGATTCCCTCCTGTTGAGTTGTGCCGCTGTTTAATTGGGGAGTATTATCATCAAGTGGATTTGATATCCCTCCTACCGCTCCTTGAGTATTCCTCGCTCGTCGTGGAGGCATATTGACCTATGATAGATTTGAGATAATAACTTATCCTTAATAAGGTTATAAACTTTACTTGAGACAGGTCAGCTCATAATCATCATAACTAACCTTTCATGTTCTTAATGTCTACCCCTCACTCGCTCACTCTATTCTACATGTCTCTATCTATCTACTTATGCTCTGATACCATATTAATTATCATGCCCCCGATCCGAGATTTGAATCGAGGGTCATGGCAACCGCCGCATACTCATAGAATACTTTTTCCATAAGCATGCAAGGCATCTCATCATGATATCTTCACACAAAGTTAAATAATTTTTTTTTTAATAATCAAACCTTAGTTCAATTAACAAATCAAAACTCAATGTTCAAAGAAAATAATTGTTTGACAAAGTCAATACTAAAAATAAAACTAAAAGTCTTAAATAAATTTTGAGAAAATCCTAAATCAATGAACTAATTCCATCTCTAATCGCTCTCCCAACCGAAATCCCGCATCACGCTAATTTTTCTGCATCTGTAAGAAAAACATAAAACTCATCATGAGCTAAATAGCCCAGTAAGCAGTGTATATCTTTTACTGAATAAATCAGGCAAATAATACTATGCATATCGATTTACTAATAATAACAAATCAATATGTAATTTCATGAAATCATATTCATACTATCAATCATATATAAAAGTCAATTCATCATAATTTCCAATTATGCTTTTCATCTTAAATTCATCAATTTCTTAAGTTCTTCTTACCAACCATGACTATGACCACATTATCCCTGTGGCAGGGTCATAATACCGCGTATCTGCTTGCGGTGGGCTGCGAATCATCTGGCAGCCAAGTCCTTTGGAACCGCTGGTCTCGCTGACGGTTTGTCGCTGGTCTCTCTGGCGACATGTCGCTGGTCTCACTGACGAAATAAATCCTCAGGACAGTCAATTGCTAACGTATATGCCCCCATTGGTGGGGTCCTCAACACAGTCAGGTTGTCAATTTCATATTATCTTCCAATTCATATATTATTTTCAAAAATAATATAAATAAATGATATTCGAGTCAAACCAATCATATCATTCTTTGAGATCATATATCATCATAATAATTGTTCAACAAATAACTTCAATCATAAATAATTTTCTATAATTAACTTTAATCATAAATAATTTCAACAACTATTTCAATAAATAATTTCAATCAGAAGCATGCATAAATTTATTTAATTCAAAATTTTATAATTTACCAGATAAATTCAATAAAAGTAAACACTACTTACCTCAAAAGAAAATCCAAACTAGAAATTTTAGGAATCTCGAAAATCCTTCTCTGAACCTGATACGTCAAATATCATATTTTTAATCAAAATTTCATCAAATTAAAATTAATTAAAATTATTAAAATCTAATGTCCCCACGAGGATCAACTTGACAACAGCATCCAAGATTTTCGGACTAATCCATGGATATCCTAATTATGTTTATTTATTTATTTATTTATTTATTATTTTTTTATTATTTTATTTTTTTTCATAAATCCTAAATATCTAAAAGAGAGAGAGAGAGAGCAGAGAGAGAGTTTCTCTCTCCCCCTTCCTTTTTTTTTCTTTTCTTTTCTTTTTTTTTTCTTCTTTTTCTTTTCTTTTTCTTCTTTTTCTTTTCTTCTTTTTCTTTTCTTCTTTTTCTTCTTCTTCTTCTCGGCTCTTCCCACACCGAAATAGGGGACCGGTGTGGCCCTTCCTTGGTCGGGCCATTCAGGCCGCGACCGCCATGGTGAAGACCGATGGTAGAAGGAGGACACTCCCCCGGTTCTGGAGGAGCATAGCCGGCGGTCGATTGCGATCGCCGGCGCCAAAAAAATTCCAGGGAAAAGAGACCGAAACAGGGGTCTCTTTTCCGACCAAAAATCGGCGACACCCACCGCCGGCAGCCTCAAGCAAAGGTATGGGAAGAAAGGGAAGGAAGAGAGGAAGGAGAGGAAAACTTACCTCGACTTCCGGTGACCCCACCGGCGGGCAATCACGGCGAGAATCAAGACGGTGTCCGCGGCTCCGATCGAGAAAACTGAGAGAAAGAGAGAGGGAGGAGGCCGATGTTCGGTTTCTAAGGAGAGGGAAGGTCTTCTTATAGGGGGTCCTAGGGCTTCGAGAGGTCCTAGGACTCCCAATTTGCTTGGGTCTCGCCGGAGAAGAAGACTCCTATCGGGAGTCTTCTTCCCGATTTTCCTCTCTGTTTTTTTTTTTTTTTTTTTTTGTGGGCTTGGATCTTGATGTCATGGGCTTGGGCTTGGGCTGTAACACACCCACAGTTCCATCATTAGAATCACGACCTGCACTAGAATTAAAGCCACTTCTGACCGCACTCAAGTATGCATTCCTAGGACCTAATGACACCCTCCCCGTGATCATTGCATTAGACGACCTCGGATTAGGAAGCACAATTAGTTAGTGTTCTGAAGGAGAACAAAGAGGTGATTGGCTGGTCCATTGTCGATCTAAAAAGAATTGACCCCTCTATTTGTATGCACCACATTCATTGCGAGACAGATGCCAAACCCCATTGAGACATGTAGAAGAGACTGAACCCAAACATGCAGGAAGTAGTGAAGAAAGAGGTGGTAAAGTGGTTAGATGCTGGAATTATATATCCCATATCTAGTAGTAAATAGGTAAGCCCCATCCAAGTAGTACCTAAGAAATCAAGTATTGCTGTGGTGGAGAATGAAGAAGGTGAATTGCTTCCCACTCGCACACCATCTGGCTGGTGAGTATGTATTGACTATAAGAAACTAAATGCCGTTACTAGGAAGGACCATTTTTCATTATCCTTCATCGACCAAATCTTAGAACGGCTAGCGGGTCAATATTTTTTTTATTTTTTAGATGGTTATTCGGGGTACAATCAGATATCTGTATTCCCGAATGACCAAGAAGAGACTACCTTCACTTGCCCCTATCGCACTTTTACTTTTCGACGTATACTGTTCGAGCTCTACAATGCACCCGCTACATTTCAACGGTGCATCTTGGCCATTTTCTTGGATATGCTGGATAAATATCTTGAAGTATTCTAGGATGATTTCTCCGTATTTGGAACCATTTTTGAGGATTGTCTTCATAGCCTCTCCAAAGACCTTAAGCACTGTATGGAGGCAAATCTGATTTTAAGTTAGGAAAAGAGCCATTTCATTGTTTGGGAAGGAATCGTATTAGGACATATTATTTTTGAAAGAAAAATTGAGGTAGATAAAGTCAAAATTGAGGTCATCTCAAAACTACCACCCCCCACTTTGATTCAACAAATACGATCCTTCCTAGGTCACGCTGGATTTTACAGACGCTTCATTAAAGATTTTAGAAAAATATCGAGATCCTTGTGCAATCTGCTAGCCAAAGACACACCATTTGTCTTTAATGAAGAATGTCTACAAGCTTTCCATACGTTATGAATAGCTCTGACAACAACATCCATAATAAAACCCCCTGATTGGTCCTTCCTATTTGAAGTCATGTGTGATGCTTTCGATTTTGCAATTAGGGCCATCTTAGGTCAAAGAATCAACAAAGAGCCACACATGATCTATTACGCTAGCAAGACTCTATCCAATGCCCAATTGAACTACACCATAATGAAAAAGAGCTACTAACTATAGTATTTGCCTTTGAAAAATTTTATTCATATCTATTAGGATCTAAGGTTCTAGTGTATTCTGATCACATGGCTCTGAAACATCTCCTCTCAAAAAAAGATACTAAACTGCAATTGATCAGATGGATCCTTCTACTTCAAGAATTTAACCTAAAAATTTGAGACAAGAAGGGTTTTGAAAATGTGATCGCTGATCACATTTCTATAATCTTAGTTGATCATACGATGGGTACAGATGAGGTCATGAAGAAATTTTCTGATGAACAACTTTTTGCAACCTCCTCTTACCAAATCCCATGGTTTGCCCACATCATTAACTATTTAACAACAGGGCAAGTTCCCCTCCATTGGATAAAACAAGAGAAGGATCGATTCTTTTCACAGGTCAAACATTATTATTGAGAGAAATACAAATCATTCAAACATTGCCCTGACCAAGTAATTCGACGCTGTCCTTGAGAATGAGTATCAAAGTATACTTACCTTTTGCCACTCTAATGCATGCTGGGGACACTTCAGTGGGAAGAGAATGGCTGCGAAAGTGTTACAAAGTGGGTTTTACTGGCCGACACTGTTTAAGGCTGCACAAATTTTGTCTTGAATGCTTGCACTGTCAGCAGACGGAGAATATTTCTAAAAAAAATATGATGCCCCTATCCCCTTTCTTGGTTGTGATAGTTTTTGATACCTGGGGAATCGATTTTATGGGCCCCTTTCCTCCATCCTATGGATACGAATATATTTTGATTGTGGTAGATTACGCATCCAAATGGATTGAGGCTATGGCAACTAGAACGAATGATCACAAGGTGGTAATTAAATTCATCCAACAGAATATCTTAAGTCGATTTAGTTGCCCAAAAGCCATTATTAGTGACGGAGGTGCATACTTCATGAATAGGCACTTTGAAAGTTTAATGAAGAAATACGGAATCACTCACAAAGTTGCCACACCATACCACCCTCAAATTAGCGGCCAAGTGGAAGTCTCCAATAGGGAGATCAAACGAATTCTCAAGAAGATGGTTAGACCTGATCGAAAAGATTGGTCTGGATGATTAGATGATGCATTATGGACCCACCGCATTGCATATAGAATCCCAATAGGAATGTCTTCTTATCGGCTCATTTTTGGAAAAGACTGTCACCTATCGGTAGAACTAGAACACCGTGCATTTTGGACCATAAAGTAATTCAATTTCAACATGAAAAATACAGGTAGTAATTGGAGACTATAATTGAACGAATTAGAAGAGCTACACAATGAAGCATACGAGAGTTCACGAATTTATAAGGCTCAAACTAAGGCTTATCATGATAAATACATTTCACAAAAAATATTCGAACCTAATAAAAAAATATGACTTTATAATTCGAGATTGTAACTATTCCCTAAAAAATTTCGTTCATGTTGGGATGGACCATATGTTGTAACTCAGATATTTTCTCATAGAGTAATTGAAATCAAAGATCCTAAACAGGATAGCACCTTCAAAGTAAATGGCCAATGATTGAAACATTATGTGAATGAAATCAGAGATGACGAGCAAGTTGACTCAATTGAATTGTAGGATCCAGTCTATAATTAAATTTTGATTTGGTCTAGCTGAAGATCTTAAATTTAGCACTTGTTGCGAGACAACTCAATATTTTATTTTTTAATTATTTAAATTTTTTTATTTTATAGAAATCTAATAAGGATGACTAGCTAAGTTGAGGGGAGAACATCATCAACATCTGACAAGGGCTCTCAAAAAATATGAAAGAACTTGCAAACAACAGCAAATCAGGTGGTATCCCTCCTTTTGCATTTTTTTTCCTTTTCTTCCATTAGAGACAATGAAAATTAAGTTGGGAGGAGAATAATTAATTTAATTAAGTCCTCGAGTATAGTTAGAAATAATTAATTTTGTGTATCTAACTTTTATCTCGATTTGAAGTTAACTAGGCATCCTAATCAATGAGTAACAGTCTAGATAATTTTAGAGATATCGAAGAAGAAATTATTAAGGACACCCAATTAATGAAAAAATTTAGATCAGACTAAATTTTGAAGTGATTCTAGAACCCTTTTCCCACCATCTCAATGAAGAATCTGTTTTATATGGGTATGGGTGGAAAGGTCGAGATATGTAAAAATCTCTTTTTATTATGTAAAAAAAGATAAAATAAAAAAAATTTAGCATTGTCTCACTGAGTAATCGGATTCCTTCACCTAAGTAAGTATTATAGTACACGTCAAAAGGTGGAGATGCTTAAAGACTATTATAGAGTCTGTCTCACCTCGTAGCTTTTCTTGGACTTGAGTCAGTAAGTTTGAGGGGGTGTTCTACACCTAATACCCTAAAGCCAACTATTTTGGGAGTCCTTGGCTGAAAGCTTGCTACAAGGGTTAGCTAGAAGGCTCAAGAGGCTAAGACATTGCACTAGACTCTTTTTAAAATATATATATATATAAATAGATAATAAGAGGACTAAATTGTGAGAAGACAATAAATCCTGCACACATCAAGTTAGAAGATTTAAAGAGCAGAGTAAAAAGTTGGTGAAAGAAGATCTTTAAAAAATTTTATGGCTAATACTCAACCACTAATTGGATTGAATTGATAATCCAATGAAGTACTTCTTTAATGGTCTAGATGAATATCCATTACAGTTAGAAATTTTTAGGATAACTTTTGATTCAAGGATAATTTGGTGCACAATGCTAATTATCTATTTTACTCGAGGACGAGTAAAGTTCAAGTTGGGAGGTGTGATAAACACTTAATTTAAGTCACTAGAGGTACTAAATATTATAATAATTGATATTATTTTATTAAAATTTAATTTTTTTCTAGTCTGTTTTGTAGGTGATGGAGAGTTTGGATTCATACGATTTAAATTGGACTCAAATTGGATCAGATTTGAGTGAACGTGGCAACCAGCTCCCATTCCAGTGTGAATGTGACTTAAAGATCAAGGGTCAAGAAGCAACCTCTCTAATCAAGGGTCCATATTAGAAGATAAATGAAATCAAGTATGAACATGACTTAAATATCAAGGGTTCAGATTAAAAGATCACTTTTCATGAAAATCCAAGGGTCCTTATTCACTCTCCCACCTCTCTTTTCATGAAACCCTAACCTCCTCACTCTATAAATAGAATCCCAAGGTCTCTATCTTCTCCAATTAAGCCAACCCTAAGTTCTCTTCAAGCTTCTCTCTCTCCCTCTTTCTCTTCTTCATAAGTCTAGGGGAGGTACTAACCCTAGCACGACACCATATTTCTCCACAGATCTCTTTTTCATATCCCAAAAAATCTAAGAGAAGTCCTAATCCTAGTGCCGTTATCTTTTTCTTCTATATATCCTCTTCCATCTACCTTTTTTCTTTAGAATTTCTAAACCAAATCTTCCATCCATTCTGCCGCTGTCTGTATAGAGAAAGATGAAAGATTCAAGGAGACACATTCACTATCGGGTGTAGCGAGAAGATCAACTTGGTTTAGTTATCTTGTATCATAATTTTATTTTATTTTTTATGTATGCTTCTTTATTTGATTAATAAAAAATAATTTTATTATAATTTTCATACTTCTTTCTTAGTTTCTTGCAATCTATTATTCTTTTCTTTTATATTTTTGAAACAATCGATGAAGATCCCTACGGATATGATCCCGACTCATCCTATCTATATAGTAGTGAGTAGAATTAATTTTGGAATGCTATGACACACATCAATTTCATAGTTTTATGCATGCAAAAATTTTAAAATAAGTACGTAGCAAAAATTAAAAATTCAGATTAAATCTAATTTAATCTAAGCATGCATAAGATCAAATCTTAAAATCATAAAATAAGATCTACATATGTGAGATAGGATTCAAATATAGAAATTAAATAAAAAAAATAAATAAAAAAGATCTAATATTCATACCTTGGTGTGGTCGATCTACACCATGAACTGATGATCGTGGATGTCTTCCGATGGTCCCTTGAAACTGTATAAGCATTCGACCCCATGGATATCCACATGAGACCTCGATCTAATCAGAAGCTTCTTGATCTCACCGAAGTGCTAGATCTCTTGCAGAGATTGTATTTTGATGGTTGAAAATTCTTTATTTCTCTCAAGACCCTCTTAGAGAAGATGAAGAGAATAGGATGATGAAGATCTCTATGTTAGAGATCATGAGAAGAATACTTTCTTTTCTTTCTTCCTAAAATCCATACATATGATCTCTATGCTCGAGATCAAAGAATATATGTCCAACTCTTGGACAAAGGGGATAGAAAAAATCCATATCCAAACTTAGACAAAAGAGGGAGAGAAGACCCAAACAACCAACCATTGGTTGTTTATAAGAAAGAAGAGATGTAGGCAAAACAAACCTCATGCCTTCCCTTGATGCCATGCCTTCTCTTCTCCAATGTTTTTCATGCATGCCCCTTATGTTTTGGCATCCAAAATCTAATCTCCATCAGGTTGGTTGCCACCCCACATATCTCATGTTTAAATAGGATAGAGTTAGGTTTTAGGTAAGAGTCCAACTGTCCTAGGACTCTTGAATTGTGCCGCCCAACCTTACTTCCTTTTTGCGCCCACAAAGCCCATGGAGAGAAGGGGTTTCCATGAATTCTAACATGCAAAAGGAGAAGAGGGGCATGGGGTATATGTGGCATCCTTATGGGGTTTCATAATGGCGCAAGGAGAGGTAGAGTCCTAACCACTTAGGACTCCTCTTTAGATAGCTGATTTAAACCAATTAAAATTTTAATCAATCCTAATCATATTAGGACTTGATTAGACCCAAATAGATTAAAATCCTAATCTGATTAGGAGCCCAAACTATTTAAATTAAAATCTAATCCAATTAGAAATTAGATGTCACATAATTAGAGGAGGATTCCAAGTCCAAATAGAAATCCCAAAATCTCTTAGTTAGATTCTAATCTAATTAGAAATTAGATCAAACCCAAATTCTAATCAAACAAAAAATTATTCTCTCATGTATTTTGGTTATCTCATAACCTAATTAGACTGGATTAAATCAAACCCATGTCAAGTCAAATTGAATCTAATTCAATTAGACTTGATGCAAGCCTCATTGCTCAGTCAAATTGAGTCAATTAGTAATCCAATTACTAATTAATCCTCCTATAACTCACTAACTCTTTAGCGAGTTACTTAATTACGACTTTTGTGTTAGATTAATTATCAATCAAATTAATAATTAAATCCTATCATGATTTATAATCATAATTCAACCATCTGATCAGTCAAAAATCTCTTTGTATGTAACCTCATAGATTTTATTCTATCTGGTAGTGAGATATATTGTGATCTCTATCACAATATTATTAAAACTCCTTTCAATGGGTTGGAACCATTCCAACTCTACCCATCAAAGATCATCGATCATCGAGATGATGCCCGTGGGTCTCACAATCCATCAGTGACATCTAGCAGTATGTTGTGGCAATCTAGCAGAATAAAAGGTAATGAACCTCTAGGTACAGTTAACGTATGATACATTCTCTCTATCATGAGTCCCGACCAGATGGTCGGTCATGGATAAATCGTCAAACCTCATCATTGGTCATATGATAGATTCAATTAGCTCGAGTCCATGTATGATTTTAATAAATTTTTTTTTTCATCAATCACACTGCTATGGCCATAGACTTAAGGACTCAACTTCTTAAATCTTATAGGACTACTCTTCTCTATTAGGATTGATAAATTCTTTCTAGGTGCGCATCCTACTCCTATAGTGGATCAACTGTCACCAACATCCACTATAAAGACTCATTGAGTCAATATTTATATGTAGTCAAACTCCAGCAGTCTCACTGCGAGTAGCTGTAGCACCATAGGTCAAAGGACCGATCACACTATGCAGCATCAAAAAAGTCACTAACGAGTAAGTAGATATCTATATGACTTCTCGTGTTGATCACACTTAGTGCTAGTTATTCTCTAACAACCATCTGCACTCTCACTCTAATGTCACTACACCGCAAACTCGAGATTCATCTATCTGAAGGAAGCGATCTGTGCACTGATCTATCTAGATTAATCATTATCCCCATGATGATCTTATGACCAGGAGTAATTTCAAAATTAACTATCAATGATACATGTCTCAAATTCTCAACTCTTTGGGAGTATATGTCATCATCTTGTTAATCCCTTGGATGATTCATGGATACATAAAATATGAATGGTAATCTAAGTGCCCATTAAGTACAAAAATATACCCTAGTAATATGATATGCGTTAGCCAAGATTAGTTTCTAGGGCATACATCCAACAGGCAATCAAATCTCCTCCTTCGAGCATCCTCAAACTATACAGTTGCTTCTTCAACCATAATTTATTTGTCATATTCTTGCCCATGTATGTATTCTCAAGCTTCTTCCAGAGCCCTTTCGATATGGTCTTTGTGCTAATCTCAGGCAAAATCTCATCAGCAAGGCACATTTTAATTATGCTAAAATCTATTTTCTCCAATTTCTCTCAATCTTCAACAAAAATTTTTTCAGGCCTATCCCTAATCAAAACCTTGTAAATTCTATTCTAAACTAACAGATCTTTCATCCTTTGCTGCCAAAGGATGGAATTTCTCTTAACATCAAACTTTTCAAAGTCTGCCTTAAGGGACTCGATGCCATTCCATACAGATTTCAATTCTAACACAAGAAATACTCATAAATCTATGTAGTTCTAGATAAAACAGGATAGATTACTCAAGATCAAGATAGATCTTTACCTAAATCAGACATCTAAGACCTTTTCTCCATCAGATCTAGTTCCAAAGCTCTGATACCAATTGTTGCCTGGATTGAATCTTCCCTTGCTGATCATAGATCATGGAAGTAACAGCAACGATGGAAGAAAAATCTTGATGGTGGATCTGATCAGGCCTAAAAGAACCCTAGGCACGAGGAAGAAGAGAGGAGAAACATGAGAGAGGGAGAGATGTTGGAATTTGGGATTTGGTGCATGCATATATGTTTTAAAATTTTATTTTTCAAATACCATAATAGAGAATAAGATTAAAATATTTTTAATCTGAATTATGCAAGCATAAAAATATAAAACCATGGATCTATCTCATATGCTGAAATTGATATATGCTAAAATTCAGATTGTGATCAAATCACATACCTGTTTCATAAATTTTTTTTTTCAAATCTGGATCTAGAAGAAAAGAGGTTCTCTCTTAGCCATACAAATATCCAATCTCTATAAGTATCTACTTAGGATTAGCCTCGAACAGCTTTCTTTAATCTGAATTTTTTTCTCCAAAAATTCAGCCAGCTGAATCTGAACGAAGCCTGGATCGTGATCAACACTTGATCTCTTTTCTTGATCTTCTTCTTCTCCTTTTTTCTATAGTTTCTCCTTGCTATGTGCTGCTATCAGATGCTAAAAACTAGCAAGAAAAAGGCACCCAACAGCCTTAGACATGGAACACCTTGGGATGCACGTCCCAAGAGAAGGGGCATGTAGAACGCCCAAGAGAGAAGAGAAAAGGAGAGGAAGAGAGGGCGTGGAGACCTTCTATGGGCGTGGGGGCTACTAGTTTGGATGCTCTATGGACCTTAGGAGAAGTTCCTTTAAATAGGCACAAGGATTGAATCTTATTCAATCTCATAATACAAGTCCTACTTGCATTGGATTTTCTATTTAACTTAAGTTATCCAACTTACTTTAGGAGACCCTTTAGGTGCCAACAATTAGAGCTCTTGCATCCATAATTAGGCACCCCAAAATATACCCAAGAGATATCCCATAGGAGAACTAAAGGCCCTCAAATCAATGGACATGCCCAACTTGATCAAATCAAGATGGCGTCCAAGAATAACTATCAAGAAAATTAATTAGAGACTTGCACCCTTAATTTATATGATCCATAACCTCAGACATCCAATAATTGAAGTCTCATAAATCTTATTCATATAGATTATTAGTAGGTAATTAAGTTAGAATTATCTTATCAAATAAGTAATCCCAACGGAAAGAGAAATTTGGTCCAACCATGTGCTAGCAAGGTTACTATGAACCCAATGGATCTTTCTAAATCCAATTGATACTTCATAAGCTCAATTGCTCATTTCAGACCTAATCTCTTTGTTGTGTGACCCCATTGGTTCAATTCTATCTGGTAGTGAGACATACAATGATCACTATCAAAGTATCATTGAAACTCTTTTCAATGGATCGGAATAATTTCACTCTAACTCAGCAAGGATTGTCGATCTAGAACAATCTTAGTGAGCTCTCACAATCCACTAGTGACACCTAACAGTATGTAGTGGTAACTCAGTAGAACTGAAATGAACTTCTAGGTGTAGTTAATATGTGATTCAGTCCCTCTATCGTGAGTCCCAACTTGATGGTAGGTCATGGATAAATCATTAAATCTTAGCATCAGTCATATGATAGATTCGATTAGCTCAAGTCCAGTTATGACTTCTATGAAAATTATTTTCCATCAATCACACTGCTGTAGCCACAGACTCTTGACTTAGTCTCTCAAATTCTATAGAACTTCTCCTCTTTATCAAGATCGATGGATCCCATCTTGATGCGCATCCTACCCTATAGTGGACCAATTATCGCCAACATCCACTACAAGGGCTCATTGAGATCCATGTTTATATGTCAGTCAAACTCCAGTAGCCTCACTGCGAGTAGCAGTACTATCTCAAGTCAAAAGACCAGTCACACAACTACAGCATTGAGACAATCACTAACGATCAAATAGAAATTCAAGTAATCTCTCGTATGGTCACACTCAGTGTTAGTTGTTCTCTAACAACTACCGACACTCGTCGTCCTGTGTCTCTACACAGTAGACTAGAGACTCATCTATTCTGAAGGAAGTGATTTATGCGTCAGTCTATCTGGATCTATCATCATCTTCATGATGATCCTATGATCGAGAGTATTTAGGAATTAAATATATATCTCTAATTCTCAACAACTTGAGAATATGTATCGAAACTAATTCCATGGATGATTCAAGGATACATCACACTTGAATGAAAAAGAACTTGCCCTTTTATTGATCATATCAATATATTAAGTACAAAATTATGTCCTAGATTTATTACAATATGTCAGCCATATTGACTTCTAGGACATACATCTAACAATCTCCCACTTGGACTGAAGCCAATTGGCCACTAATCTAAGTCCTATCTTCTCAAGGTGGACTTTTATTTTTGGTTGGCTCAACTGCTTAGTTAGTGGGTCTGCCATATTGTCCATAGAGTCTACTATTTGTATCTTGATATATTTCTTTTCGAGGTAGTCGCATATGATATAAAACCACCGCTCGATGTGCTTAGATTTTTCATGATACATTGGCTCTTTAGCAAGTGCTATGGCTCCATTGTTGTCGCAGTATAGTGGTATGGCATCTGATGTCATAACCTCAAGTTCTATAATGAACTTCTTGAATTAGAAGCCTTCCTTTGCAGCATCCAAAGTAATGACATATTCAACCTCCGTAGTCGAATCCATTATGATGGTTTGCTTGAAACTCTTTCAGCTAACTGCATCACCATTACGAACAAACATGTATCCTGATATATATTTCCTATCATCAGGATCAGAGATGAAGTCTGAATTAATATACCCCTCGACTCGCAACTCAGAATCACCTCTAAAGATCAAGAACGGATCCTTAGTCCTTCTTAAGCAATTAAGGATGTTCTTCACAGCTATCCAGTACTCCTCATCTAGATTCGACTGATACCTGCTCGTGACACTCACAGTAAGGACAATATCAGGTTGAGTACATAGCATAGCATACATGAGGCTCCCTATGGCCAAGGCGTAAAGAATCCTACTCATACGCTGCACCTCCTCAGATGTAGTTGGACACATTATCTTGAAAAGATTAATACCATGCCTAAGAGGTAAGAGACCTCTATTGGAGTTTTTCATACTGAACCTCTTCAGCACTTTCTCTATGTATAGCTTTTGTGACAGGCCAAGTATCTATTTAGATCTATCCCTATAGACCTTTATTTTGAGAATATAGGACGCTTCCCCTAGATCTTTCATGGAGAATTTCTTGGACAACTATCTTTTGATCGTGGTCAGCATGGGAATATCATTCCCAATGAGGAGAATATTATTCACGTACAATACGAGGAACGTGATTGCACTCCCACTGACCCTCTTGCATACACAAAGTTTCTCTTCATTTTTTATGAAATCAAATGATTTGATTACCTCATCAAACGATGGTTCCAACTTCGAGAAGCTTGCTTTAATCCATATATGGATCTTTGCAGCTTGCAGACTCTGTGATCATCATCACCAGACTTGAAACCCATAGGCTGCTCCATATAGATATCATCCTTAAGATATTCATTCAGGAAGGTAGTTTTCACATCCATCTATCAGATTTTATAATTATAGTAGGCTGCAACAACAAGCAAAGTACAGATGGATTTCAATATAGCTATGGATGAGAAAGTTTTCTGATAGTCAATGCCCTCACGCTGACTATAACCTTTAGCCACAAGCTTAGCTTTATAGGTCTCTATCTTATCATCGATATCTATTTTTCTTTTGTAGATCCATTTACATCCAATGGGTACAATATCCTCAGGTGGATCCACTAAGGTTCAGACTTGGTTCGAGTGTATTAAGTCAATTTCTGACTTCATCATATCTAACCATTTTTCGAAATCGATGTCAGACATCACCTCATCAAAGATGGTAGAATCATCACTATGACCATTATCTCCCATTAAGGAATATTTTCTTAACTTCTTTCATAAACATACCCATGTACCTTTCAGGAGGTTGGGAGATCCTGCTAGATCTATGAGGTGGTAGAGAAACATCAACTACTGGCTCATGGATTATGGGTTCCTGAGGATCTATAGCTCTTAGCTCTTCAAAGACTTTCTCTTCGAGCTCCACTAATCTCCCATTGCCGCCATCTTGGATAAACTACTTTTCTAAAAATACAGTGTTTTGACTCACAATCATATTATGGTCTTATGGAAAGTAGAAGTAGTATCCCATGGATTCTTTTGGATACCCTATAAAGCGAGCTATAATAGATCTATCCTCTAACTTATCCACCATCTATCTCTTGACATAGGCCGGACATCCCCAAGTCTTAAGATAATCCAGACTCGGATTCTTACTGAACCATATCACATATAGTGTGGTCGGAACGAACTTTGATGGAACCCTATTCAACAAGTGAATGGCATTTAACAAGGCCTATCTCCAAAGAAATAAAGGTAGATTAGTGAAGCTCATCATGGATCGGACCATATCCAATAGGATCCTGCTCCTCCTTTAAGATACCCCATTGAGCTGAGGTGTTTCAAGAGGCGTCTATTGAAAGACTATGCCGTTCTCCTTAAGATATCCTAAAAATTTTTGACTAAGGTATTCACCTCCTCGATCAGATCGAAGAATTTTAACGGATTTACCTATCTGCTTTTCTACTTCATGCCTGAATTTTTTAAATTTTTTAAAGATTTCAGACTTATATTTCATAAGATACATATATCCGTACTTAGACAGATCATCGGTAAAGATAATGAAGTAGGTATAACCATCCCATGTCTGGATATCAAATGGCCCACACATGTCGGTGTGTACCAGGGCAAGTAGCTTTGTGGCCTTTTCCCCATGTCCTATAAAAGGTAACTTGATCATTTTTTTTCGAAGACAAGATTCGCAAGCGAGATACCACTCTAGATTAAAAGAGCCAAAAATCTCATCCTTTTTCAGTTTGTTTATCTTGTCTTCTCCAATATGGTCTAGTTTATGGTGCCACAAGTACTACTGATTAATTTCATCTCTGGATCTCTTTTGGCCTACAAAACTCACTATTTGCTCATTTAGATTCACATTCACATCAATATATAAGTGATAAAGACTGTCAATGAAAATATCTCATGCAACCAATTTATTTCGTAAATAAGTGCCAACGGCCTCTGCAGCAACTTTTGCTCCATTGCCGACCTCAAGGATCATATCACCTTCTCTCAACCTCTTACTTTCTATCAGACCCTACGTTGAGGTACATATATGAGCACTCGAGCCAAAGTCTAATACCCAATTAGAAGTAGAAGAAACTGTAAGGTTAGATTCAATTACGAGCATATCTTCAGAAGGCTTATCCTCTCTTTTTGTCTTTAGGCTCTCCAGGTATTTAGGATAGTTTCTCCTTGAGTGGCCTTCAACATGATAGTGAAAATACTTTCCCTTTGCCTCAGCCGCCTTTGGACCATCCTTCTTTGGCTTGCTCTCTTTCTTCTGCTTCTTCGCAGATTTATCCTTCTTCTTTCCAGTAGACTTTCTCTTGGAAGAAGAAGTCTGCTCCAAAATGAGAATAGTACCCCTTGAACTCTTCAAGGTACCCTTCATGGTGACCAACATGTTGATGAGTTCGAAAATAGTACAGTCAAATTTGTTCATATAAAAATTCATAATGAATTGACTATATGAACTGGTAAGGGATTCAAAGATCAGATCCATCTACAATTCCTTTTGCATATCTAGTCCAAGCTTCCCAAGCTCCTCAATGTCTTTGATCACTGTCATACAGTGCTCATAGACAGACTGCCCCTCACGCATCTTCAGATTGAAGAGCCTCTTGGACACTTCGAAGTGCGTAGTATGGCTCTGCTCACCATACAACTCTTGTAGGTGAGTGATCATGACCCTGACAGTCGGCATATGCTCATACTAGCTTTGCAACTTTTTTGACATGGATGCCAGCACATAGCACTTGATCCGATTGTCTTCATTCATCCACTTCTCAAAAGCAACTCTTTACTCAATAGTAGGACAGTTTGGTAGCACTACGAGATCTTGGCTGAGAACATAATTTAACTTTTCTGAGGATAGGATAAT